>NC_091319.1:40664736-40937236 GCF_038502225.1 Cherax quadricarinatus
GGACAGAGAACTGGCAGGGAAGCCAGTTAATGAGATGATGGAATATGTAGCAATAAAATGCAAGGAGGCTGAGGAGAGGTTTGTACCCAAGGGTAACAGGAGTAATGAAAAAGCCAGGATGAGCCCATGGTTTACCCAAAGGTGCAGGGAGGCAAAAACCAAGTGTGCTAGGGAATGGAAGAAATATAGAAGGCAAAGGACCCAGGAGAATAAGGAGAACAGTCGTAGAGCCAGAAATGAATATGCACAGATAAGAAGGGAGGCCCAAAGACAATATGAAAATGACATAGCAGCGAAAGCCAAATCTGACCCGAAACTGTTGTACAGCCACATCAGGAGGAAAACAACAGTCAAGGACCAGGTAATCAGGCTAAGGAAGGAAGGAGGAGAGACAACAGGAAATGACCGGGAAGTATGTGAAGAACTCAACAAGAGATTCAAAGAAGTGTTCACAGAGGAGACAGAAGGGACTCCAGAAAGACGGAGAGGTGGGGCACACCACCAAGTGCTGGACACAGTGCACACAACCGAGGAAGAAGTGAAGAGGCTTCTGAGTGAGCTAGATACCTCAAAGGCAATGGGGCCAGATAACATCTCCCCATGGGTATTGAGAGAGGGAGCAGAGGCGCTATGTGTACCCCTAACAACAATATTCAATACATCTATCGAAACAGGGAGATTGCCTGAGGCATGGAAGACAGCAAATGTAGTCCCAATCTTTAAAAAAGGAGACAGACATGAAGCATTAAACTACAGACCAGTGTCACTGACATGTTTAGTATGCAAAATCATGGAGAAGATTATCAGGAGAAGAGTGGTGGAACACCTAGAAAGGAATGATCTCATCAACAGCAGCCAGCATGGTTTCAGGGACGGGAAATCCTGTGTCACAAACCTACTGGAGTTCTATGACATGGTGACAGCAGTAAGACAAGAGAGAGAGGGGTGGGTGGATTGCATTTTCTTGGACTGCAAGAAGGCGTTTGACACAGTTCCACACAAGAGATTGGTGCAAAAACTGGAGGACCAAGCAGGGATAACAGGGAAGGCACTACAATGGATCAGGGAATACTTGTCAGGAAGACAGCAGCGAGTCATGGTACGTGGCGAGGTGTCAGAGTGGGCACCTGTGACCAGCGGGGTCCCGCAGGGGTCAGTCCTAGGACCAGTGCTGTTTCTGGTATTTGTGAACGACATGACGGAAGGAATAGACTCTGAGGTGTCCCTGTTTGCAGATGACGTGAAGTTGATGAGAAGAATACACTCGATCGAAGACCAGGCAGAACTACAAAGGGGATCTGGACAGGCTGCAGAACTGGTCCAGCAATTGGCTCCTGGAGTTCAATCCCACCAAGTGCAAAGTCATGAAGATTGGGGAAGGGCAAAGAAGGCCGCAGACGGAGTACAGTCTAGGGGGTCAGAGACTACAAACCTCACTCAAGGAAAAAGATCTTGGGGTGAGTATAACACCAGGCACATCTCCTGAAGCGCACATCAACCAAATAACTGCTGCAGCATATGGGCGCCTAGCAAACCTCAGAACAGCATTCCGACATCTTAATAAGGAATCGTTCAGGACCCTGTACACCGTATACGTTAGGCCCATATTGGAGTATGCGGCACCAGTTTGGAACCCACACCTAGCCAAGCACGTAAAGAAACTAGAGAAAGTGCAAAGGTTTGCAACAAGACTAGTCCCAGAGCTAAGAGGTATGTCCTACGAGGAGAGGTTAAGGGAAATCAACCTGACGACACTGGAGGACAGGAGAGATAGGGGGGACATGATAACAACATACAAAATACTGAGAGGAATTGACAAGGTGGACAAAGACAGGATGTTCCAGAGATTGGACACAGTAACAAGGGGACACAGTTGGAAGCTAAAGACACAGATGAATCACAGGGATGTTAGGAAGTATTTCTTCAGCCACAGAGTAGTCAGTAAGTGGAATAGTTTGGGAAGCGATGTAGTGGAGGCAGGATCCATACATAGCTTTAAGCAGAGGTATGATAAAGCTCACGGCTCAGGGAGAGTGACCTAGTAGCGATCAGTGAAGAGGCGGGGCCAGGAGCTCGGACTCGACCCCCGCAACCTCAACTAGGTGAGTACAACTAGGTGAGTACACACACACACACACACACACACACACACGTGGTTCTGTGCTTTGAATACATAGTAGAGCTGCAAGTGGAGAGAATAACAGGAGTTGAATGGGAAAAGCCTGACTATAAAAGAGGGGACTACATAGGGTTGAAGAACTTCCTGCGGGAGGTCCAGTGGGACAGAGAACTGGCAGGAAAGCCAGTAAATGAAATGATGGAATATGTAACAACAAAATGCAAGGAGGCAGTGGAAAGGTTTATTCCCAAGGGCAACAGTAACAACGGGAAGACCAAAACGAGCCCCTGGTTTACCCGACGTTGTAAGGAGGCAAAAACATAATGCAATAGAGAATGGAAAAAGTACAGAAGGCAGAGAACACACGAAAATAGGGAGATCAGTCGCAGAGCCAGGAATGAGTACGCACAGGTAAGGAGGGAGGCCCAGCGACAGTATGAAAATGACATAGCATCGAGAATCAAGACTGACCCGAAACTGTTGTATAGCCACATCAGGAGGAAGACAACAGTCAAAGACCAGGTGATCAGATTAAAGACAGAAGGTGGAGAACTCACAAGAAATGATCAGGAGGTATGTGAGGAGCTGAACAAGAGATTTAAGGAAGCTTTTACAGTAGAGACAGGAAGGGCTGTGGGAAGACAGCACAGAAGGGAACATCAAGAGGGAATATACCAACAAGTGTTGGATGACATACGAACAACTGAGGAGGAGGTGAAGAAGCTCTTAAGTGACCTTGACACCTCAAAGGCGATGGGACCGGACAACATCTCCCCATGGGTCCTTAGAGAAGGAGCAGAGATGCTGTGTGTGCCTCTAACCACAATCTTCAACACATCCCTTGAAACTGGGCAACTACCTGAGAAATGGAAGACAGCTAGTGTAGTCCCCATATTTAAGAAAGGAAACAGAAACGAGGCACTAAACTACAGACCTGTGTCTCTGACATGTATTGTGTGCAAAGTCATGGAGAAGATTATCAGGAGGAGAGTGGTCGAACACCTGGAAAGGAACAAGATTATAAATGAAAACCAGCATGGGTTCATGGAAGGCAAATCTTGTATCACAAACCTCCTGGAGTTTTATGACAAGGTAACAGAAGTAAGACACGAGAGAGAGGGGTGGGTGGATTGCGTTTTCCTAGACTGCAGGAAGGCCTTTGACACAGTTCCCCACAAGAGATTAGTGCAGAAGCTGGAGGATCAGGCACACGTAAAAGGGAGGGCACTGCAATGGATAAGGGAATACCTGACAGGGAGGCAGCAACGAGTCATGGTACGTGAAGAGGTATCACAGTGGGCGCCTGTTACGAGCGGGGTCCCACAGGGGTCAGTTCTAGGACCAGTGCTATTTTTGATATATGTGAACGACATGATGGAAGGAATAGACTCTGAAGTGTCCCTGCTCGCAGATGACGTGAAGTTGATGAGAAGAATTAAATTGGACGAGGATGAGGCAGGACTGCAAAGAGACCTGGACAGGCTGGACATGTGGTCCAGCAACTGGCTTCTCGAATTCAATCCAGCCAAATGCAAAGTCATGAAGATTGGGGAGGGGCAAAGAAGACCGCAGACAGAGTATAGGCTAGGTGGACAAAGACTACAGACCTCACTCAGGGAGAAAGACCTTGGGGTGACCATAACACCGAGCACATCACCGGAGGCACACATCAACCAAATAACCGCTGCAGCATACGGGCGCCTGGCAAACCTGAGAATAGCGTTCCAATACCTTAATAAGGAATCGTTCAAGACACTGTACACTGTGTATGGTAGGCCCATACTGGAGTATGCAGCACCAGTCTGGAACCCACACCTGGTCAAGCACGTCAAGAAGTTAGAGAAAGTACAAAGGTTTACAACAAGGCTAGTCCCAGAGCTCAAGGGAATGTCGTACGAGGAAAGGTTAAGGGAAATCGGACTGACGACATTGGAGGACAGAAGGGTCAGGGGAGACATGATAACGACATACAAGATACTGCGGGGAATAGACAAGGTGGACAGAGATAGGATGTTCCAGAGAGGGGACACAGGGACAAGGGGTCACAACTGGAAGCTGAAGACTCAGACGAGTCACAGGGACGTTAGGAAGTATTTCTTCAGTCATAGAGTTGTCAGCAAGTGGAATAGCCTAGCAAGTGAAGTAGTGGAGGCAGGAACCATACATAGTTTTAAGAAGAGGTATGACAAAGCTCAGGAAGCAGAGAGAGAGAGGATCCAGTAGCGATCAGTGAAGAGGCGGGGCCAGGAGCTGAGTCTCGACCCCTGCTACCACAATTAGGTGAGTACAATTAGGTGAGTACACACACACACACACACACACACACACACACACACACACACCAGTATGCGGCACCAGTTTGGAACCCACACCTAGCCAAGCACGTAAAGAAACTAGAGAAAGTGCAAAGGTTTGCAACAAGACTAGTCCCAGAGCTAAGAGGTATGTCCTATGAGGAGAGGTTAAGGGAAATCAACCTGACGACACTGGAGGACAGGAGAGATAGGGGGGACATGATAACGACATACAAAATACTGAGAGGAATTGACAAGGTGGACAAAGACAGGATGTTCCAGAGATTGGACACAGTAACAAGGGGACACAGTTGGAAGCTGAAGACACAGATGAATCACAGGGATGTTAGGAAGTATTTCTTCAGCCACAGAGTAGTCAGTAAGTGGAATAGTTTGGGAAGCGATGTAGTGGAAGCAGGATCCATACATAGCTTTAAGCAGAGGTATGATAAAGCTCACGGCTCAGGGAGAGTGACCTAGTAGCGATCAGTGAAGAGGCGGGGCCAGGAGCTCGGACTCGACCCCCACAACCTCAACTAGGTGAGTACAACTAGGTGAGTACACACACACACACACACAAAATCAGCGAAGAGGCGGGGCCAGGAGCTAAGACTGGACCCCTGCAACCACAAATAGGTGAGTACATACACACACACATACACTAGGTGGACAAAGACTACAGACCTCACTCAGGGAGAAAGACCTTGGGGTGACCATAACACCGAGCACATCACCGGAGGCACACATCAACCAAATAACCGCTGCAGCCTACGGGCGCCTGGCAAACCTGAGAATAGCGTTCCGATACCTTAATAAGGAATCGTTCAAGACACTGTACACTGTGTATGTTAGGCCCATACTGGAGCATGCAGCACCAGTCTGGAACCCACACCTGGTCAAGCACATCAAGAAGTTAGAGAAAGTACAAAGGTTTGCAACAAGGCTAGTCCCAGAGCTCAAGGGAATGTCGTACGAGGAAAGGTTAAGGGAAATCGGACTGACGACACTGGAGGACAGAAGGGTCAGGGGAGACATGATAACGACATACTAGATACTGTGGGGAATAGACAAGGTGGACAGAGATAGGATGTTCCAGAGAGGATACACAGGGACAAGGGGTCACAACTGGAAGCTGAAGACTCAGACGAGTCACAGGGACGTTAGGAAGTATTTCTTCAGTCATAGAGTTGTCAGCAAGTGGAATAGCCTAGCAAGTGAAGTAGTGGAGGCAGGAACCAGACATAGTTTTAAGAAGAGGCATGACAAAGCTCAGGAAGCAGAGGGAGAGAGGATCCAGTAGCGATCAGTGAAGCGGCGGGGCCAGGAGCTGAGTCTCGACCCCTGCTACCACAATTAGGTGAGTACAATTAGGTGAGTACACACACACACCCTTACTAGGCGAGTACACACACACACACACACACAGCTGATCCTTGGAATTTGACCACCTCCCCAACAGACCTCTTACCTTTCCCCTCCCTCGTGTTTCTCCCTCTCAATACCCTCTTTCCCTCCTTTCTCCCTCTCTCTCTCTTTCTCTCCCTTTCCCTCTCTTTCTCCCTTTCTCTACCCTTTCTCTCCCCCTCACATTTCTCTCTCTCCCCCTTGGTCTTATCCCTGACCCCCATACTCTCTCCTCTCTCTCCCTCTTTCTACCCTTTCTCTCTCCTCTCTCTCCCTCTTTCTACCCTTTCTCTCTCCTCTCTCTCCCTCTTTCTAACCTTTCTCTCTCTCCCCCACACCCTCTCCCTCCTCTACACATGTAGTAAAAGGTAGTACATAACTGGGTGAAAGAATGACTTGTTAACACACGCTAGTATTATAATTATTAGAACTACTCTCAGTGTTAATGGTATCTCATTAGTATTACGGATACACAGAAGTGAATTGTATTTCTGGGACATATAAACAACTGACGTGCTCACACACACACACACGCGCGCACACACATACACACTCGGGGCCAGGAGCTGGGTCTCGACCCCTGAAACCACAACTAGGTGAGTACACACAGCTGATCCTTGGAATTTGACTGCCTCCCCCACAGACCTCTTACCTTTTCCCTCCCTCGCGTTTCTCTCTCTCATAGCCTTCTTCCCTCCTTTCTCCCTCTCTCTCTCTTTCTCTCCCTCTCCCTCTCCCTCTCTTTCTCCCTCTCTCTACCCTTTCTCTCCCCCCTCACATTTCTCTCCCTCCCCCTTGGTCTTATCCCTCACCCCCATACTCTCTCCTCTCTCTCCCTCTTTCTACCCTTTCTCTCTCCTCTCTCTCCCTCTTTCTACCCTCTCTCTCTCTCCCCCACACCCTCTCCCTCCTCTAGCCTTCTGTCTGTGGTAATAAAAAGTAAAAAAAAAAAAAAAATGGGTGGCCTTAGAGGACGGAAACCCAGAGATCTGGTGGACGAACCAGGGAGGAAAGACTGGGAGCTAGTGCTCCAAAAAAGGGAGGAAGAGTGGGGAAGGAAGATAGTAGAGCTTGGTAAGAAAATGGAGGAGCGGATAGCTGAAGAGTGCAGGAAGTGGGAAGTACAGGTCTTTGCAGCAGAAGCTAGGATACAGTGCTTAGAAGAGAAACTGCAAAGCCTGAAACAGATTAGAGAGACAAATGACAATTCAGGTGTGACATCAGGAAATTCAAAGTCAGGCGCAGACAAGGGGATGGTAAGCAACAACAGAGACATGCCGTACATGAAGGCCCTATCAGACCCACGTGGGGCCAGGGAAAAGACGACGAGCACACTAAGATCAAACGACAGGTCCGAAGACAATGAAGGTATGCTATATGCAGAGATTCTAACAGCCAACTGCAGTAGCAAGGGACAGCTGGTCAGGAAAGACAGTCCACTGAGAATAGAAGTTTCAGATATGACAGGGACTGAAGGCAAGAACATGTCAATGGAAGGAAATAAAATGCCTCAGAGGACGCAGATGGAGACTCAGTGGGAGGAGGAAAGGGCGAGGTCAGTTTTTGTGTACGGGCTCCAAGAAGCCAAGCAGGCCAACTTTGAAGAAATAAAACAGGAGGAGAAAAAAATGATTGAAGGCATCATGAAAACAATAGGGGAGGGCAATATGACCCAGGTGACAAATTTTCAGAGAATTGGGTGGTTTGCGAGTGGAAGGATACGGCCTGTCAGAGTAACTTTCAAGGAAGAATCAGTTCGAACCAGGATTCTGCAAGAGAAAGCAAGACTGAGGGACAAAGAGGGGTACCAGAGAGTATACCTCGACCGCGACAGAACACAAGAAGAAAGGACTACACTGAAAGAGAGGGTACAGAGACGCAAGGAGGAACGAGAAGCAATGAAAATGAGCAGGACCCAGACACAGGAGGAAGGGCAAACACACCCCACAGAATCTCCCACCAAAAGACTCCACCCGCGACATTCCCAACGCAACTGAGCAACCTATACTACAACCCACTCACTGTACCCTCTGCCACCAATCCCCATATCACAAACCTCACCCCAACAGCTGTCCCTTATGGGCATTCTGACCCCACCCCCATCAACACAAACCCCACCTACACCACAGCCCCATATAGGCCCCCACCAAGGCTCTCGCTCCCCCAACCCCAATATTCTTGCATGACCACAATGATAGAAAAGAAACTAAAGGTTTGGTACACAAACGCGGATGGAATAATGAATAAACATGAGGAGTGGAATGAAAGAATCAGTGAAAAATCCCCAGACATCATAGCAGCCACAGAAACAAAACTCGCTGAGACAATAACAGACACAATCTTCCCAACAGGATATCAGATCCTGAGGAAAGATAGAAGGAGTAGAGGGGGAGGAGGGGTTGCACTGCTCATAAAACACCGATGGGGATTTGAGGAAATGGAAGGCATGGACATGATTGGAGAAAGAGACTACATTGTAGGTACAATTCAGTCCGGAGAACATAAAGTAGTCATTGGAGTGATGTATAACCCACCACAGAACTGCAGGAGGCCAAGAGAGGAGTACGAAGAAAACAACAGGGTGATGGTGGACACACTGGCTGAGGTGGCAAGAAGAGCTCACTCGAGCAGAGCAAAGTTACTGGTAATGGGCGATTTCAACCACAGGGAGATCGACTGGGAAAACCTGGAGCCACATGGGGGTCCCGAAACATGGAGAGCCAAGATGATGGATGTGGTACTTGAAAACCTCATGCATCAACATGTCAGGGACACAACCAGAGAGAGAGGGGAGGATGAGCCAGCAAGACTGGATCTTGTGTTCACCCTGAGCAGTTCAGACATTGAGGACATCACTTATGAGAGGCCCCTTGGAGCTAGCGATCATGTGGTTCTGAGTTTTGACTATATAGTAGAGTTACAAGTGGAGAAGGTAACAGGAACTGAAGGGGACAGGCCAAACTATAAAAGGGGGGACTACACAGGTATGAGAAACTTCCTGCAGGAGGTTCAGTGGGACAGAGAAATGGTAGGAAAATCAGTAAACGAGATGATGGAATATGTGGCAACAAAGTGCAAGGAGGCAGAGGAAAGTTTTGTTCCCAAGGGAAACGGAAATAATAGGAAGACCAAAACGAGTCCTTGGTTTACCCGAAGGTGTAGGGAGGCAAAAACTAAGTGCAACAGAGAATGGAAAAGGTACAGGAGGCATAGGACCCAGGAAAACAAGGAGATTAGTAGAAGAGCCAGAAACGAGTATGCACAGATAAGGAGGGAGGCCCAGCGACAGTATGAAAACGACATAGCATCGAAAGTCAAATCTGACCCGAAACTGCTGTACAGCCACATTAGGAGGAAGACAACAGTCAAGGACCAGGTGATAAGGCTGAGGAAAGAAGGTGGAGAACTCACAAGAAACGATCAAGAGGTATGTGAGGAGCTCAACACGAGATTTAAGGAAGTATTTACAGTAGAGACAGGAAGGACTCTGGGGGGACAGACCAGATGGGGACACCAGCAAGGAATACACCAACAAGTGTTGGACGACATACATACAGATGAGGAGGAGGTGAAGAAACTGCTAAGGGACATCGATACCTCAAAGGCAATGGGACCAGACAACATCTCCCCGTGGGTCCTTAGAGAGGGAGCAGATATGTTGTGCGTGCCACTTACCACAATCTTCAACACATCCCTGGAAACTGGGCAACTACCTGAGGTATGGAAGACGGCAAATGTAGTTCCCATTTTTAAAAAAGGAGACAGAAAAGAGGCACTAAACTATAGACCTGTGTCATTGACGTGTATAGTATGCAAAATTATGGAGAAGATTATCAGGAGGAGAGTGGTGGAGCACCTGGAACGGAACAGGAGTATAAATGCCAACCAGCACTGATTCACGGAAGGCAAATCCTGTGTCACAAACCTTCTGGAGTTTTATGAAAAAATAACAGAAGTAAGACAAGAGAGAGAGGGGTGGGTTGACTGCATCTTCTTGGACTGCAAGAAGGCCTTTGACAGAGTTCCTCACAAGAGATTAGTGCAGAAGCTAGAGCATCAGGCGCATATAACAGGAAGGGCACTGCAATGGATCAGAGAATACCTGACAGGGAGGCAACAACGAGTCATGGTACGTAATGATGTATCACAGTGGGCACCTGTGACGAGCGGGGTCCCACAGGGGTCGGTCCTAGGACCAGTGCTATTTTTGGTATATGTGAACGACATGACGGAAGGGTTAGACTCAGAAGTGTCCCTGTTTGCAGATGATGTGAAGTTAATGAGGAGAATTAAATCTGATGAGGACCAGGCAGGACTTCAAAGAGACCTGGACAGACTGGACACCTGGTCCAGCAAATGGCTTCTCGAATTTAATCCTGCCAAATGCAAAGTCATGAAGATGGGGGAGGGGCACAGAAGACCACAGACAGAGTATAGGCTAGGTGGCCAAAGACTGCAAACCTCACTCAAGGAGAAAGATCTTGGGGTGAGTATAACACCGAGCATGTCTCCGGAAGCACACATCAATCAGATAACTGCTGCAGCATATGGGCGCCTGGCAAACCTGAGAACAGCATTCCGATACCTTAGTAAGGAATCATTCAAGACACTGTACACCGTGTATGTCAGGCCCATACTGGAGTATGCAGCACCTGTTTGGAACCCGCACTTGATAAAGCACGTCAAGAAACTAGAGAAAGTACAAAGGTTTGCGACAAGGTTAGTTCCAGAGCTAAGGGGAATGTCCTATGAAGAAAGATTAAGGGAAATCGGCCTGACGACACTGGAGGACAGGAGGGTCAGGGGAGACATGATAACGACATATAAAATACTGCGTGGAATAGAGAAGGTGGACAAAGACAGGATGTTCCAGGGAGGGGACACAGAAACAAGAGGCCACAATTGGAAGTTGAAGACACAAATGAGTCAGAGAGATAATAGGAAGTATTTCTTCAGTCATAGAGTTGTAAGGCAGTGGAATAGCCTAGAAAATGACGTAGTGGAGGCAGGAACCATACACAGTTTTAAGACGAGGTTTGATAAAGCTCATGGAGCGGGGAGAGAGAGGGCCTAGTAGCAACCGGTGAAGAGGCGGGGCCAGGAGCTAGGACTCGACCCCTCCAACCACAAATAGGTGAGTACAAATAGGTGAGTACACCCTTACTAGGCGAGTACACACACACACACACACATACACACACACACCCTTACTAGGCGAGTACACACACACACACACATGCACACACACACACACACACACACACACACACACACACACACGCACACACACACACACACACACACACACACACACACACACACACACACACACACACACACACACACACACACACACACACACACACACACACACACACACAAAGTTGCTGGTTATGGGGGATTTCAACCACAGGGAGATTGACTGGGAAAACCTGGAGCCACATGGGGGTCCTGAAACATGGAGAGCCAGGATGTTGGACGTGGTGCTGGAAAACCTCATGCACCAACATGTTAAGGACACTACCAGAGTGAGAGGGGAGGATGAACCAGCAAGATTGGACCTTGTGTTCACCCTGGGCAGCTCAGACATTGAGGACATCAAGTATGAGAGTCCCCTAGGAGCTAGCGACCACGTGGTTCTGTGCTTTGAATACATAGTAGAGCTGCAAGTGGAGAGAATAACAGGAGTAGAATGGGAAAAACCTGACTATAAAAGAGGGGACTACATAGGGTTGAAGAACTTCCTGCGGGAGGTCCAGTGGGACAGAGAACTGGCAGGAAAGCCAGTAAATGAAATGATGGAATATGTAGCAACAAAATGCAAGGAGGCAGTGGAAAGGTTCATTCCCAAGGGCAACAGTAACAACGGGAAGACCAGAACAAGCCCCTGGTTCACCCGACGGTGTAAGGAGGCAAAAACAAAGTGCAATAGAGAATGGAAAAAGTACAGAAGGCAGAGAACACACGAAAATAGGGAGATCAGTCGCAGAGCCAGGAATGAGTACGCACAGGTAAGGAGGGAGGCCCAGCGACAGTATGAAAATGACATAGCATCGAGAATCAAGACTGACCCGAAACTGTTGTATAGCCACATCAGGAGGAAGACAACAGTCAAAGACCAGGTGATCAGATTAAGGACAGAAGGTGGAGAACTCACAAGAAATGATCAGGAGGTATGTGAGGAGCTGAACAGGAGATTTAAGGAAGTTTTTACAGTAGAGACAGGAAGGGCTGTGGGAAGACAGAACAGAAGGGAACATCAAGCGGGAATATACCAACAAGTGTTGGATGACATACGAACAACTGAGGAGGAGGTGAAGAAGCTCTTAAGTGACCTTGACACCTCAAAGGCGATGGGACCGGACAACATCTCCCCATGGGTCCTTAGAGAAGGAGCAGAGATGCTGTGTGTGCCTCTAACCACAATCTTCAACACATCCCTTGAAACTGGGCAACTACCTGAGAAATGGAAGACAGCTAATGTAGTCCCCATATTTAAGAAAGGAAACAGAAACGAGGCACTAAACTACAGACCTGTGTCTCTGACATGTATTGTGTGCAAAGTCATGGAGAAGATTATCAGGAGGAGAGTGGTCGAACATCTGGAAAGGAACAAGATTATAAATGAAAACCAGCATGGGTTCATGGAAGGCAAATCTTGTATCACAAACCTCCTGGAGTTTTATGATAAGGTAACAGAAGTAAGACACGAGAGAGAGGGTTGGGTAGATTGCATTTTCCTAGACTGCAGGAAGGCCTTTGACACAGTTCCCCACAAGAGATTAGTGCAGAAGCTGGAGGATCAGGCACACATAAAAGGAAGGGCACTGCAATGGATAAGGGAATACCTGACAGGGAGGCAGCAACGAGTCATGGTACGTGAAGAGGTATCACAGTGGGCGCCTGTTACGAGCGGGGTCCCACAGGGGTCAGTTCTAGGACCAGTGCTATTTTTGATATATGTGAACGACATGATGGAAGGAATAGACTCTGAAGTGTCCCTGCTCGCAGATGACGTGAAGTTGATGAGAAGAATTAAATTGGACGAGGATGAGGCAGGACTGCAAAGAGACCTGGAGAGGCTGGACATGTGGTCCAGTAACTGGCTTCTCGAATTCAATCCAGCCAAATGCAAAGTCATGAAGATTGGGGAGGGGCAAAGAAGACCGCAGACAGAGTATAGGCTAGGTGGACAAAGACTACAGACCTCACTCAGGGAGAAAGACCTTGGGGTGACCATAACACCGAGCACATCACCGGAGGCACACATCAACCAAATAACCGCTGCAGCCTACGGGCGCCTGGCAAACCTGAGAATAGCGTTCCGATACCTTAATAAGGAATCGTTCAAGACACTGTACACTGTGTATGTTAGGCCCATACTGGAGTATGCAGCACCAGTCTGGAACCCACACCTGGTCAAGCACGTCAAGAAGTTAGAGAAAGTACAAAGGTTTGCAACAAGGCTAGTCCCAGAGCTCAAGGGAATGTCGTACGAGGAAAGGTTAAGGGAAATCGGACTGACGACACTGGAGGACAGAAGGGTCAGGGGAGACATGATAACGACATACAAGATACTGCGGGGAATAGACAAGGTGGACAGAGATAGGATGTTCCAGAGAGGGGACACAGGGACAAGGGGTCACAACTGGAAGCTGAAGACTCAGACGAGTCACAGGGACGTTAGGAAGTATTTCTTCAGTCATAGAGTTGTCAGCAAGTGGAATAGCCTAGCAAGTGAAGTAGTGGAGGCAGGAACCATACATAGTTTTAAGAAGAGGTATGACAAAGCTCAGGAAGCAGAGAGAGAGAGGATCCAGTAGCGATCAGTGAAGAGGCGGAGCCAGGAGCTGAGTCTCGACCCCTGCTACCACAATTAGGTGAGTACAATTAGGTGAGTACACACACACGCGCACACACACACACTCGACCCCTGCAACCACAAATAGGTTAGTACACACACACACACACACACACACACACACACACACACACACACACACACACACACACACACACACACACACACACACACACACACACACACACACACACACACACACACACACACACACACACACACACACACACACACACACAGACCTGGTCCAGCAATTGGCTCCTGGAGTTCAATCAAACCAAGTGCAAAGTCATTAGATTGAGGAAGGGCCAAGAAGACCGCAGACGAAGTACAGTCTAGGGGGCCAGAGACTACAAATCTCACTCAAGGAAAAAGATCTTAGGGTGAGTATAACACCAAGCACATCTCCTGAAGCGCACATCAACCAAATAACTGCTGCAGCATATTGGCGCCTTGCAAATCTCAGAACAGCATCCGACATCTTAATAAAGAATCGTTCAGAACCCTGTATACCGTGTACGTTAGGCTCATATTGGAGTATGCGGCACCAGTTTGGAACCCACACCTAGCCAAGCATGTAAAGAAACTAGAGAAAGTGCAAAGGTTTGCAACAAGACTAGTCCCAGAGCTAAGGGGTATATCCTACGAGGAGAGGTTAAGGGAAATCAACCTGACGACACTGGAGGACAGGAGAGATAGGGGGGACATGAAAGCGACTTACAAAATACTGAGAGGAATTGACAAGGTGGATAAAGACAGGATGTTCCAGAGATTGACAAATGTGATCATGGAGTGATAGTGAACAAAATGAAGGCCATGGGCATAATGGGGAAGGTAGACAGATGGATTTTCGGTTTCCTAACACGCAGAACGCAAAAAGTAGTAGTGAACAGGGCAAGATCAAGCATCAGAGAGGTCAAAAGCTCAGTGCCCCAAGGCACTGTCCTGGCACCTCTGCTGTTCCTTATCTTCATAGCAGACATAGACAAAAACACCCGGCACACTTTTGTATCATCATTTGCAGATGACACTAAAATAAGCATGAAAGTCAGTACGGTAGAGGACACTGAAAAAGTACAGGAAGACATAAACAGGGTTTTCCAGTAGGCAGTGGAAAACAACATGACGTTCAATGGTGATAAATTCCAGCTGCTTAGGTATGGAAAGAATGAAGGACTCAAAAGGAACACTCAAGAGGGTCACCAAATAGAACGTAAGGAACACGTAAAAGACCTAGGAATAATTATGTCAGCGGACCTTTCTTTTAAAGATCATAAGAAGACAAAGATCACGACAGCCAGGAAGATGACGGAGTGGGTATTGAGAACTTTCAAAACAAGGGAAATAATGCCGATGGTGACACTCTTCAAATCACTAGTGCTCCCTCACTTAGAATATTGCTCAGTGCTGACGGCCCCGTTCAGGGCAGGAGAAATATCGGAGCTGGAACAAATACAGAGATCGTTTACGGCTCACATTGAGCCAGTAAAGCACCTGAACTACTGGGAACGCTTGCAAGTCTTGAACATGTACTCATTGGAGCGGAGGAGAGAGAGGTACATGATAATATATACCTGGAAGGTACTCGAGGGCCTGGTCCCAAATCTGCACACTGCCATAACAACATACTGGAGTGAGAGATATGGGAGGAAGTGTAAAATAAAGCCAGTGAGGAGCAGGGGTGCGGTGAGCACAATAAGGGAACACTGTATCAACATCCGGGGTCCCAGACTTATCAACATCTTACCAGAAGATATCAGAAACACTGCTGGAACAAGTGTTGAAGCCTTCAAGAAGAAACTAGACAAGTATCTTCACCAGGTGCCAGATCAACCAGGGTGTGATGGATATGTGGGGCAGTGGGCCTCCAGCACCAGACGAGCCTGGCCTATGGCCGGGCTCAGAGAGTAGATATACTCTCGAGATTCTTCAAAGGTAAGGTAAAGGTGGTCATAAATTTACCTGAGATACTCCAATATACTTTAATAGAAACTGTGTATCATGCCAAGACAAAACCATTCTCACTACTAATTTTACAACTTATAATATTCTTACATGATATGAACTGCCTCACTATTGTATTTAACCACTACAGTAACCTAACTTTAATATCAGTATGCTCCATAACTTGTGTCAATATCAAGTAAAAGTTAGTATTAGTCTCCTAGAAATGCCAAGGCATGTGACACTGTGACTAGCCCTCGGCTAGTAACAGTGTTGTTATTGATGAAATACCTCTCGTTCGTGGTTACAATACGATATGAATATGTATGTATATATATATATATATATATATATATATATATATATATATATATATATATATATATATATATATATATATATATATATATATATATATATACATATATATATCACCGTCTTTGTAGAGGTGCTCAGATACGACAGTTCAGAAGTTCCTCCAAACTGTCAATATCCCGAACCCCTCCTGTACTTCTAATTTCCAGGATTCAAGTCCAGCTAACCAGTTTTACTAAATCCCTTCACTAAATATTACCCTGCTCACACTCCAACAGCTTGTCAGGTCCAAAAACCATTCGTCTACATTCATTCTAATCCAACACTTTCACACACGCTTGCTGGAAGTCCAAGCCCCTCGCCCACAAAACCTCCTTTAACCCCTCCCTTCAACCTTTCTGAGGACGATCCCTCCTTCCTTCTCCTACAGATTTTTACGCTCTCCAAGTCATTCTATTTTGATTCTTTTTCTCTAAATGACCAAACCACCTCAACAACCCCTCTTCAACCCTCTGACTAATACTTTTATTAACTCCACACCTCCTAATTTCCACACTCCGAATTTTCTGCATAATATTTACACCACACATTGCCCTTAGACAGGACATCTCCACTGCCTCCAACCGTCTCCTCGCTGCTGCATTTACAACCCAAGCTTCACGCCCATATAAGAGTGCTGGTACCACTATACTCTCGTACATTCCCTTCTTTGCCTCCATAGATAACGTTTTTTTGTCTCCACATATACCTCAACAGACCACTCACCTTTTTTCCTTCATCATTTCTATGGTTAACCTCATCCTTCATAAACCCATCCACTGAAAAGTCAACTCCTAAATATCTGAAAACATTCACTTCTCCCATACTCCCTCTCTCCAATGTGATATCCAGTTTTTTCTATATCTAAATAGTTTGATACCCTCATCACCTTACTCTTATCTATACTCACTTTCAACTTTCTACCTTTACACACTCTCCCAGACTCATCCACTAACCTTTGCAACTTTAGAATCTCCCATAAGCACAGTATCATCAGCAAAAAGTAACTGTGTCAACTCCCATTTTGTATTTGATTCCCATAACTTAATTCCACCCCACTCCCCAACTTCCTAGCATTTACTTCTTTTACAACCTCATCTATAAATATATTAAACAACCAGGGTGGCATTACACATACCTGTCTAAGACCTACTTTTACCGGGAAGTAGTCTCCCTCTCTTCTACACACCCTAACCTGAGCCTCACTATCCTCATAAAAACTCTTTACAGCATTTAGTAACTTACTACCTATTCCACATACTTGCAACATCTGCCACATTGCTCCCTTATCCACTCTATCATATGCCTTTTCTGAGTCCATAAATGCAATGAAAACTCCCCTACTTTTATCTAAATACTGTTCACATATATGCTTCAATGTAAACACTTGATCTACACATCCCCTACCCACTCTAAAACCTCCTTGCTCATCCGCAATCCTACATTTTGTCTTACCTCTAATTCTTTCAGTAATAACCCTACCGTACACTTTTCCTGGTATACTCAGTAAACTTACGCCTCTATAATTTTATAATCCCTTTCGTCCCCCTTCCCATTATATAAAGGAACTATACATGCACTCTGCCAATTCCTAGGTACCTTCCCCTCTTTCATACATTTATTAAACAAAAATACCAACTACTCCAACACTATATCTCCCCCTGCTTTTAACATTTCTGTCATGATCCCGTCAGTTGCAGCTGCTCTACCCCCTTTCATTCTATGTAATGCCTCACGTACCTTCCCCACACTTACATTCTGTTCTTCTTCACTCCTATGGTACACCTCCCTGGCCAGTGCATGAAATTACCGCCTCCCTTTCTTCGTCTACATTTAAAAATTCCTCAAAATATTCTCGTTATCTACCCAATACCTCCATCTCCCCATCTACTAACTCCCCTACTCAGACATATCCATTTGTTTCCTAGGCTTTCTTAACTTGTTCATCTCAGTCCAAATTTTTTTCTTATTTTCATCAGAATTTCTTGACAGTGCCTCTCCCACTCTATTATCTGCTCTCCTTTTGCACTCTCTCACTACTCTCTTCACGTTTCTTTTACTCTCCATATACTCTGCTCTTTTTATAACACTTCTGCTTTGTAAAAACCTCTTATAAGCTACCTTTTTCTCTTTTATGACACCCTTAACTTCATCATTCCACCAATCATTCCTCTTTCCTCCTGCCCCCACCCTCCTATAACCCCAAACTTTTGCCCCACATTCTAATACGGCATTTTTAAAACTATTCCAACCCTCTTCAACCCCCCCCCACTACTCATCTTTGCACCAGCCCACCTTTCTGATCTCACCCTGACTTCCTCCTCCCTTAGTTTATGAACTTTCAATTTATATATATATATATATATATATATATATATATATATATATATATATATATATATATATATATATATATATATATATATATATATATATATATATATATACATTGAAAGTGAAAGAAAGATTTATCATAATTTAGTTGATCGATATGTGATATTAATTAACGGGATATTTTATTTATACAGATAATGTTTTAAGTTTGTAAGATATGCCTCCCTTAACATTATATCTTCATTTACTGTTTCAACATGTGGTTCCTGACAGATCCAGTGTGACTGAGTTGAAGAAGAAGGAGAGATGCTCGAGTCGTGTTACTTCCTCAAGGAAACAGCGAGACAGAATGATGAACACAAGCAGAACTGAGGCAGGAGTCAACCAAGGCCTCACTCTGCTGCTAGACACACAGCTGCTAGAATATACCTACAGCAAGTATCACTCAGTTGGCATGAAGGTCAGGATCTAAAGGCAGTTAGGAATGAAGTGGAACACATTAACACACTAGTAATTTACACATGTCACTAGGTATGATAATTGCGCTTATATTTGCTCATTCCTAAATAAACGCTCTTATTTGCTTTCTTGTGCAAGAAAGGTATAAAATACCGACAATATGAAAGTTAAGACACATGTGCAACATCTGGATATCTTTATTGTAGACGTTTCGCCATCCAGTGGCTTTATCAATACAGATTCTAGGACATAATAGGAAGACACTAACTCCAAGGCTGAGGGACTGATTACCTCATCTTTTGTATATAGTTCTACTGTCTTCCTATTATGTCCTAGAATCTGTATTGATAAAGCCACTGGATGGCGAAACGTCTACAATAAAGATATCCAGATGTTGCACATGTGTCTTAACTTTCTTATTTGCTTTCTTATAGCACGTCTACCTATTCTCTTATGTTTATTCTGTATTTACGTTCATCTGGTTGTCAAGATATTCCTTTTCAGTCTCAAGAACCATCTGAAATCAAGACAAAACAATTATTTCAATCTTTATGAAAGTTTTATGAAGAGTTAATATACATTATTATTAATGAGAAAGATCACTACAGAAACATGGAACGATATAGAACTTGTAATGTCGTCATTACGGAGACAAAACTGTCAGTATTGATAAAAGATTTTTTTAACACGCCAGCCATCTCCACCAGTGTCAGGGTTACCAGACAAAAATAAGATATTTTCTTCTTTTTACATTTAGTAATGTATAAAGGCATCTTAGTCGCTTTACAACAACATGACTTACGGAGGATGGATTCTTCCCTATTTCTCCTTGGGAAAGAAACGAAATAAAAAATAACAAGAACTATTAAGAAAACAGAAGAAAATTTAGATTGATACACACACACACACACACACACACACACACACACACACACACACACACACACACACACACACACACACACACACACACACACACACACACACACACACACATATATATATATATATATATATATATATATATATATATATATATATATATATATATATATATATATATATATATATATATATATATGTAAGTAGAATCAGCAAGATATACCTGTTATCCTGCGCGTTTATTAGACAGAAAGAAAAAACACAAACAGTCCTACCATTGTGGAAAACAATTACAGATTTCCTTTGCTAATGGTAATATAAACAAAATAAAGTAAGGAGTCATGAAAACTGAAAAAAGTGGCAGCGCTGTAACTTAATAATGTTTGGATGTTTGAGGATCGGAAGTGAGATAGCGTCAGTAGGATCAGCAACCATCAAGTAAGATAAATACCAACTAGGAAGTTAGTGTTACAGTAGAAGTAACGTATAACCTGCCACCACACATCACGACACTAACAACTAATAACTAACAACTACTACTACAACTAACCCATCTCTTTGGGAAGGACCTACTTCCACTGGGGAATCCCGCCTACCAGTGACTATGCCCTCGTCTGCTACACCTGACGTTACTATATAAGCGCCAGGATCCTTTCTTCTGCTTAAGAATCTCCACGACTATGGTGCTCTTCGCACCTACTCCTAGGTTGAGGGACTGATTACCTCATCTTCTGTACATAGTTCTACTGTCTTCAAGTTATGTCCTAGAATTTGTATTGATAAAGCCACTGGATGGCGAAACGTCTACAATAAAGATACCCAGATGTTGCACATGTGTCTTAATCTCATCTTGTCGGTATTATATACCATTCGTACACCACATGTGTCTTAATCTCACTAACACAGAGGTATGACAAAGCTCACGGTTCAGGGAGAGTGACCTAGTAGCGATCAGTGAAGAGGCGGGGCCAGGAGCTCGGACTCGACCCCTGCAACCTCAACTAGGTGAGTACATTAGTACCCGGCAAACAAAAGAATTCGATTAAGCTTTTTACTAATGCTAAATAATCCTTGAAGGTTTCATGTCGGCCTGTCAAGTATACAATATTTTTGATAGGACAGAGAGAGCATGGCAAAATTTATCCGGACGTCACATCAACGACAGGAGAAATTAGTTACCCTAATAAAGTGAAACCTGAAGGGTAAGAGAAGGTGAGGGAGAGCCAACCCTGTCTACAAGAAGAGAGGCTCTTTATAAATGCACTCATAAGAACATAAAAAAGAGGGAGCACTGCAGCAGGCCTACTGGCCCATGCGTGGCAAGTCCTTAAGTGAATGTGACTGACTCAGGTCAGTCACATTCACTTAAGGGAGGAACACCTCATCTGACCTATTAGCACAAGCTAGTCAGGTCCAACTCACACCCACCCCACCCACTCATGTGTTTATCCAACCTATTTTTAAAATTACAGTGAAGTTCTGCACTTATACAATGTTTCACCCAACACTGGACTTACAGTGCAGGTCGTCACTGCAGTGCTGTTTCTTACAGTAACTGTCAGCAGCTCGACTGTCTGCACCAGCAGGTACTACTTGTGTATCAAAGAAATCATGATGAAAATCACGGCTAAATAGGCATGGAATCAAAATTATTGTCTCTAAAAGATAAAAACAACAGCAGACACAGAAAACAGTTTTCAACTATAAATGTTGGAAGACAGAATGACAACTTACGGGACAACAGAAAGAAAACGGGAATATGTCAACAGCGACATAAACAAGAATACTGGATTAAGAAGCAAAAACAAGCGACAGATACTGGACGATAGATTATAAGAGTACATGTTCTTCCACGCTAAGAGTACATGTTCTTAAACGTTAAGAGTTGTTGTTTTACCTTGCTAAGAGTACATGTTCTGCCACGTTACGAGTACATGTTCTGTCACGTTAAGACTACATGTTGTGCCAGGTTAAGAGTACATGTTCTCCCATGTTAAGAGTACATATTCTTCCACTTTAAGAGTACATGTTCTGTCACGTTAAGAGTACATGTTTTGCTCCGTTAAGAGTACATGTTCTTTCACGTTAAGAGTACATGTTGTGCCAGGTTAAGAGTACATGTTCTCCCATGTTAAGAGTACATATTCTGCCACTTTAAGAGTACATGTTCTGCCACGTTACGAGTACATGTTCTGTCACGTTAAGAGTATATATTTTACCTTGCTAAAAGTACATGTTTTGCTCCGTTAAGAGAACATGTTCTTTCACGTTAAGAGTACATGTTGTGCCAGGTTAAGAGTACATGTTCTCCCATGTTAAGAGTACATGTTGCGCCAGGTTAAGAGTACATGTTCTCCCACGTTAAGAGTGCATATTCTGCCACGTTAAGAGTACATGTTGTGCCAGGTTAAGAGTACATGTTCTGCCACTTTATGAGTACATGTTCTTACACGTTAAGAGTACATGTTCTACTAGGTTAAGAGTACATGTACTTACACGTTAAGAGTACATGTTCTGCTAGGTTAAGAGTACATGTACTTACACGTTAAGAGTACATGTTCTACTAGGTTAAGAGTACATGTTCTACTAGGTTAAGAGTACAAGACAATGTACTCAGTGTGTACTGCTCTCTGCTGATAGTCAATACTGTAAGAACTATTATTGATCGTAATATATTAAACAGTATTATATCATTTACTCTTTAGCGTAATTATTGTAAATAATTTATAATACTCTGTAAATTTATTTGTAGTTAACTTGATTGAATAATTTTGTGTTTTTAAAATATCTATTTCAATATATGTAATTTAAATTATATTATAAGATACTCCTAAAAATATGAATATGATATTTAAGTAATTTATGTTGATTATGATCAATGTTATCATTTTAAATAACAAAATAATTCATCACTCAACTCATTCATTTGGTTTTTACTTGTTACATTATTTTATACATTTTTTCAGCTCAAAGTGCATGTCTGGGTAGGCAAAGCTTTCGCTTCACAAGCTGAAAGTCCGGGTTCGATTCCCGGCAAGGGTGGAAGCACTGGGCGTATTTCCTTACACCTGTTGTCTATGGTCACCCATCAGTAATAATGGGTACCTGGGTGTTAGTAGACTGGTGTGGGTCGCATCCTGGGACAAAATTCACGTAATTTGCTGGAAATGTTCAGCATAACAAGCAACTTCCTATATAGTAGTATGTCACTGATGTCAGCTATGGCCTGTATACCTTGTACATGTTATTGTATTTATTAGGACATCGACTGTCTCCCACCGAGGCAGGGTGGCTCGAAACAGAAAAACTTTCACCATCATTCACTCCATCACTGTCTTGCCAGAGGCGCGCTCACACTACACTTATAAAGCCTCACACCTCTTGCCAACACCCGAGCCTTCACTTCTCCTACAACTCCTTCTATAAATATATTGAACAACCATGGTGACATCACACATCACTAAGACTGGCCTTTACTGGGAAATAATCTCCCTCTCTCCTGTATGCTCTAACCTGAGCCTCACTCAGTGGCGTTGCTGGGGCTGGTGTCACCCAGGGTGGCATTTTTGGTGTCACCCCCCATGAAATCCAAGGGCGGGGTGATGGGGGGAGTAAAACTCCAGTCACTTCACTACTGCATCACCAGTGACTGACGTTTAACAATGAGAACGTTTAAGAGCTATAAACCGAACAGGAGAATACTTCTCAACTTTATTAATAAAATAAATAATCGTCGTAATATTGAGTAAATATAAACTCAAATACCACTTTGATTACAGGAAACAGATCCTACATTTATTCGTCTTCAACAACCCCCGAAAAAAAAAGCGTGAAAAATAAAGAAAAACATCTTATCTGATCTTACATCTGACCTTGAGTACAGGTAACATCTCAGTGAATCTGATCTTACATCTGACCTTGAGTACAGGTAACATCTCAGTGAATCTGATGTTACACTTAACCTTGAGTACAGGTAACATCTCAGTGAATCTGATGTTACACTTAACCTTGAGTACAGGTAACATCTCAGTGAATCTGATGTTACACTTAACCTTGAGTACAGGTAACATCTCAGTGAATCTGATGTTACACTTAACCTTGAGTACAGGTAACATCTCAGTGAATCTGATCTTACATTTGACCTTGAGTACAGGTAACATCTCAGTGAATCTGATCTTACATTTGACCTTGAGTACAGGTAACATCTCAGTGAATCTGATCTTACATTTGACCTTGAGTACAGGTAACATCTCAGTGAATCTGATCTTACATTTGACCTTGAGTACAGGTAACATCTCAGTGAATCTGATCTTACATCTGACCTTGAGTACAGGTAACATCTCAGTGAATCTGATCTTACATTTGACCTTGAGTACAGGTAACATCTCAGTGAATCTGATCTTACATCTGACCTTGAGTACAGGTAACATCTCAGTGAATCTGATCTTACATCTGACCTTGAGTACAGGTAACATCTCAGTGAATCTGATCTTACATCTGACCTTGAGTACAGGTAACATCTCAGTGAATCTGATCTTACATTTGACCTTGAGTACAGGTAACATCTCAGTGAATCTGATCTTACATTTGACCTTGAGTACAGGTAACCTCTCAGTGAATCTGATCTTACATCTGACCTTGAGTACAGGTAACATCTCAGTGAATCTGATCTTACATTTGACCTTGAGTACAGGTAACCTCTCAGTGAATCTGATCTTACATCTGACCTTGAGTACAGGTAACATCTCAGTGAATCTGATCTTACATTTGACCTTGAGTACAGGTAACCTCTCAGTGAATCTGATCTTACATCTGACCTTGAGTACAGGTAACATCTCAGTGAATCTGATCTTACATTTGACCTTGAGTACAGGTAACATCTCAGTGAATCTATCTGATCTTACATTTGACCTTGAGTACAGGTAACATCTCAGTGAATCTGATCTTACATTTGACCTTGAGTACAGGTAACATCTCAGTGAATCTGATCTTACATTTGACCTTGAGTACAGGTAACCTCTCAGTGAATCTGATCTTACATCTGACCTTGAGTACAGGTAACATCTCAGTGAATCTGATCTTACATTTGACCTTGAGTACAGGTAACATCTCAGTGAATCTATCTGATCTTACATTTGACCTTGAGTACAGGTAACATCTCAGTGAATCTGATCTTACATTTGACCTTGAGTACAGGTAACATCTCAGTGAATCTGATCTTACATTTGACCTTGAGTACAGGTAACATCTCAGTGAATCTGATCTTACATTTGACCTTGAGTGCAGGAAACATCTCAGTGAATCTGATCTTACATTTGACTTTGAGTACAGGTAACATCTCAGTGAATCTGATCTTACATTTGACCTTGAGTACAGGTAACATCTCAGTGAATCTGATCTTATATTTGACCTTGAGTACAGGTAACATCTCAGTGAATCTGATCTTATATTTGACCTTGAGTACAGGTAACATCTCAGTGAATCTGATCTTACATTTGACCTTGAGTACAGGTAACATCTCAGTGAATCTGATCTTACATTTGACCTTGAGTACAGGTAACATCTCAGTGAATCTGATCTTACATTCCCTTGCCTTCAATCCTGCAAAATCATCTATCACATCATCAAAATCAATTATTTTCCTTATAAAGGCCTATTTGTACTCAGTAATCATATTTGGCTACATGGGAACGTTGGATTTTCTGTGTTGGTGCAGCTCTGGTTTGTTCATTAGTGTCACCTTTCGAGGCTCTATGGTGTCACCCCTTGATGGTGTCACCCTTTGATGGTGTCACCCCTTGATGGTGTCACCCCTTGATGGTTTCACCCCTTGATGGTGTCACCCTTTGATGTCGTCACGCTTTGATGTTGTCACCCCTTGATGGTGTAACCCTTTGATGGTATCACCCTTTGATGGTATCACCCTTTGATGGTGTCACCCCTTGATGTCATCACCCCTTGATGGTGTCACCCCTTGATGGTGTCACCCCTTCATGTTGTCACCCCTTGATGGTTTCACCCCTTGATGGTGTCACCCTTTGATGTCGTCACACTTTGATGTTGTCACCCCTTAATGGTGTCACCCTTTGATGGTATCACCCTTTGATGGTGTCACCCCTTGATGTCATCACCCCTTGATGGTGTCACCCCTTGATGGTGTCACCCCTTCATGTTGTCACCCCTTGATGGTGTCACCCCTTGATGGTGTCACCCCTTGATGGTTTCACCCCTTCATGTTGTCACCCCTTGATGGTGTCACCCATTGATGGTGTCACCCTTTGATGGCTTCTCCCCTTGATGGCGTCACCCTTTGACGTTGTCACCCCTTGTTGGTGTCACCCCTTGATGGTGTCACCCCTTGATGGTGTCACCCTTTGATGTTGTCACCCCTTGTTGGTGTCACCCCTTGATGGTGTCACCCCTTGATGGTGTCACCCTTTGATGTTGTCACCCCTTGTTGGTGTCACCCCTTGATGGTGTCACCCCTTGATGGTGTCACCCTTTGATGTTGTCACCCCTTGATGGTGTCACCCCTTGATGTTGTCACCCCTTGATGGTGTCACCCCTTGATGGTGTCACCCATTGATGGTGTCACCCCTTGATGGTGTCACCCCTTCATATTTTCACCCCTTCATGGTTTCACCCCTTGATGGTGTCACCCCTTGATGGTGCCACCCCTTGATGCTGTCACCCCTTCATGGATTCACCCCTTGATGGTGTCACCCCTTGATGGTGTCACCCCTTGATGGTGCCGCCCCTTGATGGTGTCACCCCTTGACGCTGTCACCCCTTGATGCTGTCACCCCTTGATTGTGTCACCCCTTGATGGTGTCACCCCTTGATGGTGTCACCCCTTGATGGTTTCACCCCTTGATGGTGTCACCCCTTGATGATGTCACCCCTTGATGGTGTCACTCCTTGACGGTATCACCCCATGATGGTGTCACCCCTTGATGGTTACACCCCTTTATGTGTCACCCCTTGATGGAGTCACCTTTTGATGGTGTCACCCCTTCATGGTGTCACCCCTTCATGGTGTCACCCCTTCATGGTTTCACCCCTTCATGGTGTCACCCCTTGATGGTATTACCCCTTGATGGTTTCACCCCTTTATGGCGTCACCCCTTGATGGTGTCACCCCTTGATGGTGTCACCCTTTGATGGTGTCACCCCTTGATGGTGTCACCCTATGATGGTGTCACCCTTTGATCGTGTTGCCCCTTAATGGTGTCACCCCTTGATGGTGTCACCCCTTGAAGGTGCCACCCCTTTGATCGTGTTACCCCTTGATGGTGTCACCCCTTGATCGTGTTACGCCTTGATCGTGTCACCGTTTGATGGTGTCACCCCTTGACGGTGTCACCTCTTTGATGGTGTCACCCCCTTGATGGTGTCACTCCTTAATATTGTCACCTCTTGATGATGTCACCCCTTGATGGTGTTACCCCTTGATGGTGTCACCCCTTGATGGTGACACCCCTTGATGGTGTCACCCCTTGATGGTGTCACCCCTTGATGGTGTCACCCTTTGATGGTGTCACCCCTTGATGGTGTCACCCGTTGATGGTGTCACCTCTTGATGATGTCACATCTTGATGGTGTCACCCCTTGATCGTGTCACCCCTTGATCGTGTCACCCCTTGATGATGTCACCACTTAATGGTGTCACCCCTTGATCGTGCTACCCCTTGATGGTGTCACCCCTTGATGGTGTCACCCCTTGATGGTGTCACCCTTTGATCGTGTTATCCCTTAATCATGTCACCGTTTGATGGTGTCACCCATTGATGGTGTCACCCCTTTGATGGTGTCACCCCCTTGATGGTGTCACTCCTTGATATTGTCACCCCTTGATGATGTCAGCCCTTGGTGGTGTCACCCCTTGATGATGTCACCCCTTCATGGTGTCACCCCTTCATGGTGTCACACCTTCATGGTGTCACCCCTTCATGGTGTCACCCCTTCATGGTGTCACCCCTTCATGGTGTCACCCCTTCATGGTGTCATCCCTTCAAGGTGTCACCCCTTCATGGTGTCACCCCTTCATGGTGTCACTCCTTCATCCTGTCACCCCTTCATGGTGTCACCCCTTCATGGTGTCACCCCTTCATGGTGTCACCCATTCATGGTGTCACCCCTTCATGGTGTCACCCCTTCATGGTGTCACCCCTTCATGGTGTCACCCCTTCATGGTGTCACCCCTTCATGGTGTCACCCCTTCATGGTGTCACCCCTTCATGGTGTCACCCCTTCATGGTGTCACCCCTTCATGGTGTCACCCCTTCATGGTGTCACCCCTTCATGGTGTCACCCCTTCATGGTGTCACCCCTTCATGGTGTCACCCCTTCATGGTGTCACCCTTCAAGGTGTCACCCCTTCATGGTGTCACCCCTTCATGGTGTCACCCCTTCATGGTGTCACCCCTTCATGGTGTCACCCCTTCATGGTGTCACCCGGGGCCGCCCCTTACGACGCCTCACTTGTACATATACTTGTAGAAATAGATATTATTAAACTATTATTATAGTGCTAAATGAAATTTTATTACAAATATTTCGTTGTAAAAATATAGTTTTAATTTATAATCATAAAAATAACTCATGTTAGAAGCTGAATATTAGTACGTAACAAAGTGAAGGCGCAAGGCTTCAGTTTGTTAGGTATTCTTAAAGTAATGATTGGTTACAGATGATCCTGCACGAAGCAAGAGGACCTCCTGGACTGGGTCATGATAGTGTGATGATTCCTCCAGGAGAAGAGGTTTTTATTCCATTAGATGTCCACTCTACCTTCACCACAGAGGCTGCTCTCAACCTCCGCCCAGAGCACAGAAAGTAAGAGAAAAATGAAAGGACAAGGAATAAACAGGGAGAGAGAGAGAGAGAGAGAGAGAGAGAGAGAGAGAGAGAGAGAGAGAGAGAGAGAGAGAGAGAGAGAGAGAGAGAGAGAGAGAGAGACAGGAAAAATAAATGGGAAAGTGTTGGTACCCGGGAATGATTTTCTTGAGGTGAAATTGGACTCCAAACTGTCTTTGAAGAACCAAGTTATAATTCTTGCAAACAAAGATTCCAGGAAGCTTACAGCACTTAAACACATCTGACATGTGCTCGACGGTAGAGGTTGCAAGATTCTCTATGTTTTGCACAGATAAGCTCACACATTAAGTATATTCCACTTTTTTGGAATTCCTGCTCCCAGTCTCATAAGAACATAAGAAAGAAAGAACACTTCAACAGGCCTACTGACCCATGTGAGGCAGCTAATGACCAAGTTGGGTCATTAGCTTAAGTTAATGACCTAATCTAGTCAAGTCAGGTCACATTCACTTAAAAAAGGAGCACATAATCTGACCTACTAGCACACCTTAGTCATGTCCAACTCACACCCACTCAAGTATTTATCTAACGTATTTTTAAAGCTGCACAACTGCTTGCTTCTATGATGGTACTCCAAAGTTTGTTCCACTCATCCACAACTCTGTTACCAAACCAGTGCTTTCCTATATCCTTCCTGAATCTGAATTTTTCCAATTTCAAACCAATGATGCGAGTCCTATCTAGGTTAGATATTGTTATCATGCTATTTTCATTCCCTTTATATATTCCCGCTTTTCCATTTATACATCTCAATCATATCCCCCCAAATTCTATGCCTTTCTAGTGCTTAAACTGTCCAAACGTAGATCTATGTTTGCAAGTGTAGCGCTCCGACCTTAATTTTCTCCATAAGAAAGCATGATGAAAATAAATGGTATAAAATACCGACACAATGAAAACATAAACACATATGCAGTTTAATGTGATCCTTTATTGACAACGTTTCGCCCACACAGTGGGCTTTTTCAGTCGTCACGTGAGGTCACAGACCCTGAGCTGCTTTGGGGATTAGCGTGGACGGTTACAAAGCATGGCTTGCTTCTGCAGTGTTTTAAAAACTGAGGTTGGAGAGTTGAAGGAGGAGGTCTTGCTTCTCCAGGAGGAGATTAGGAGGCTGAAGGTCCACCTCAATGGGTCTGGGAGAGAGTGTGAGGTGGCTGGAGTTGTGGGGAATGAGACTTCTAGCAGTGAGGTGCAGTCTGTCTCTCGCTGTAAGGAGGCTGTAGTTGGGGAGGTAGCAACGGCTACCAGCAGTGAGGTGCAGCCCAGCACCTGCTACAAGTGGCGAGTTGTTCACAGTAATGGGAGGCGCATCAGAATAAGGAAAGTTAAGAGTGAAGATCTGAAGGTAGGAAATCGCTTCTCTGTTCTCCAGGATGAATGTACTTCAGTGGCCAGTGAAGGTAAGGGTACTACTGCCCCTGCTAATGAAGGTAAGCGCATTCTTGTGGTTGGTGACTCTCAGGTAAGATATATTGACCGTGCTTTTTGTAATAGGAATAAGAAGATGAGAGATAGAGTGTGCTTCCCTGGAGCTGGTGTTGGGGACATTGTCAACAGGCTGGATAATATCATGTCAGGTAATGGGAACAAGCCCATTATCTGTCTCAGTGCTGGTGGAAATGATATTGGGAAGGGTAGGAGAGAAGAGCTGCTAGATAAGTACAGGTCAGCTATAGATTTCATTAAGTCTAAGGGAGGGATCCCAATCATATGTAGCATTTTGCCTAGAAGGGGAGTAGGAAATGAATGGTTGTCTAGGGCAATTGGTGTAAATTGCTGGCTAGACAGATACTGCAAGGAACTTGCAATCCCATTCATTGACAACTGGAACAACTTTTATGGCAAACATGATATGTATGCAAGGGATGGGGTACATCTCTCTGGGTCAGGGGTGGTAGCACTTGCAGACTCGATTGAGAAGGCCATTGGTGAAATGCCTATGATTTTAAACTGATGGAAGATAGAGGTATGGGTGTGTGTGGGAAACAAGCAGGTTGCAACACTAGGGTTGGAGACAGTAAATGTATAAAAGGCATTCAGCATGAAGTTATAAATAAAGACAATAGAACAGGTCAGCAAACAAAGGGGGACAGCAGAGGGCAGCAAGGGACTAGCTCCCTTAAGGTTTACTATACTAATAGCAGGAGTGTTAGAAATAAGATAGATGAGCTAAGATTAATTGCAAGTGCAGGAAACATAGATATTATTGCTATAACAGAGACCTGGCTCAATCTGAAAGATAGAGAGATGCCCTCTGAATGTCACATACAAGGCTATAAATTATTCCACACTGACAGGGTCAACAGGAAAGGTGGTGGAGTAGCGATGTATGTCAGAGACAATTTAAATTGTTGTGTTAGACAAGATATTAAATTAGAAGCGTCAGCCACTGAATCTGTTTGGTTACAGCTTCTCGAGGGCCGAGAAAAACTAATTTTGGGTGTGATTTACAGGGCCCCAAATCTTGATAGGGAGTGCAGTAAACTTCTATGGGACGAAATTCGTAAGGCATCTACATACGAAAATGTTGTGCTAATGGGAGATTTCAACTATAGACAGATTGACTGGAGCAATTTGACAGGAAATTTAGAGTCGGGTGACTTTCTTGATACGATCCAGGATTGTTTTTTAAAACAGTTTGTGACAGAGCCAACTAGGGGAAATAACCTCCTTGACTTGGTTCTTGCCAGTAGGGAAACACTAATTAATAATCTTGAGGTTAATGATGAGCTTGGGGAGAGTGATCACAAATCACTCAGTTTTAATATATCATGGAATTCCCCTAATAATGGCAATCAAGTCTCCGTCCCTGACTTTCGCTTGGCTGATTTCATAGGACTGAAAAATTACTTAGGTGGGCTGAACTGGAATGACCTGACTAAGGGTCAGGTAGGTGGTGATGGTTGCCGATATGATGCTTTCCAGGGCATAGTTCTAGCTGCTCAGTCAAATTATGTTCCAAATAGGGAAATCAGATCAAACAAAAATGATCCTAAATGGATGAACAATAGATTAAAATATCTGATTGGTCAAAAGAGAGGCATATATAGGCAAATCAAAAGAGGAGAGGGGCAATTAAGAAATCGATATATTCAGTTAAAGAGAGAAATAAAAAAGGGAATTAGAAAAGCAAAAAGAGATTATGAGGTTAAAGTTGCAAAAGAATCGAAGACTAACCCAAAAGGATTCTTTCAGGTATACAGAAGTAAGATCAGGGACAAGATAGGCCCACTCAAAAGTTCCTCGGGTCAGCTCACTAAGTGATAAGGAAATGTGTAGAATTTTTAACACATACTTCCTCTCAGTTTTTACACAGGAGGATACCAGCGATATTCCAGTAATGATAAATTATGTAGAACAGGACGATAATAAACTGTGCACTATTAGGGTCACAAGTGACATGGTCCTTAGGCAAATAGATAAATTAAAACCTAACAAATCCCCAGGCCCTGATGAACTGTATGCAAGGGTTCTAAAGGAATGTAAAGAGGAGCTTAGCACACCTTTGGCTAATCTTTTCAACATATCACTACAAACTGGCATGGTGCCAGATAAGTGGAAAATGGAAAATGTGATACCTATTTTCAAAACAGGTGACAGGTCCTTAGCTTCGAACTATAGACCAATAAGCCTAACCTCCATAGTGGGAAAATTTATGGAATCAATAATTGCCGAGGCAGTTCGTAGCCATCTTGAAAAGCATAAATTAATCAACGAATCTCAGCATGGTTTTACAAAGGGGCGTTCCTGCCTTACGAATTTATTAACTTTTTTCACTAAGGTATTTGAGGAGGTAGATCATGGTAATGAATATGATATTGTGTATATGGACTTCAGTAAGGCTTTTGACAGGGTCCCACATCAGAGACTATTGAGGAAAATTAAAGCACATGGAATAGGAGGAGAAATTTTTTCCTGGATAGAGGCATGGTTGACAAATAGGCAGCAGAGAGTTTGCATAAATGGGGAGAAATCAGAGTGGGGAAGCGTCACGAGCGGTGTTCCACAGGGGTCAGTGTTGGGCCCCCTGCTGTTCACAATCTACATAAACGACATAGATGAGGGCATAAAGAGCGACATCGGCAAGTTTGCCGATGACACCAAAATAGGCCGTCGAATTCATTCTGACGAGGACATTCGAGCACTCCAGGAAGATTTGAATAGACTGATGCAGTGGTCGGAGAAGTGGCAGATGCAGTTTAATATAGACAAATGCAAAGTTCTAAATGTTGGACAGGACAATAACCATGCCACATATAAACTAAATAATGTAGATCTTAATATTACGGATTGCGAAAAAGATTTAGGAGTTCTGGTTAGCAGTAATCTGAAACCAAGACAACAGTGCATAAGTGTTCGCAATAAAGCTAATAGAATCCTTGGCTTCATATCAAGAAGCATAAATAATAGGAGTCCTCAGGTTGTTCTTCAACTCTATACATCCTTGGTTAGGCCTCATTTAGATTATGCTGCACAGTTTTGGTCACCGTATTACAGAATGGATATAAATTCTCTGGAAAATGTACAAAGGAGGATGACAAAGATGATCCCATGTATCAGAAACCTTCCCTATGAGGATAGACTAAGGGCCCTGAAACTCCACTCTCTAGAAAGACGTAGAATTAGGGGGGATATGATTGAGGTGTATAAATGGAAGACAGGAATAAATAAAGGGGATGTAAATAGTGTGCTGAAAATATCTAGCCTAGACAGGACTCGCAGCAATGGTTTTAAGTTGGAAAAATTCAGATTCAGGAAGGATATAGGAAAGTACTGGTTTGGTAATAGAGTTGTGGATGAGTGGAACAAACTCCCAAGTACCGTTATAGAGGCCAGAACGTTGTGTAGCTTTAAAAATAGGTTGGATAAATACATGAGTAGATGTGGGTGGGTGTGAGTTAGACCTGATAGCTTGTGCTAACAGGTCGGTTGCCGTGTTCCTCCCTTAAGTCAATGTGACCTGACCTGACTAGGTTGGGTGCATTGGCTTAAGCCGGTAGGAGACTTGGACCTGCCTCGCATGGGCCAGTAGGCCTTCTGCAGTGTTCCTTCGTTCTTATGTTCTTATGTTCTTAAGTCACACACAGATCTACCTGGGGTGGAAGGTCCGGGAGTATTTATAGTCAGGTTCAGAATGAAAGTTAAGACACATGTGCAACATCTGGATATCTTAACTTTCATATTGTCGGTATTTTATACCTTTCTTACACAGGTTCAGAATGTTAGGTAAGACACATATGCAACAGTTAGGTATCTTTATTATGAAACGTTTCGCCTACACAGTAGGCTTCTTCAGTCAAGTACAGAAAAGTTGATAGAAGCAGAAGATACTTGAAGACGATGTAATCAGTCCATCACCCTTAAAGTTTTGAGGTGGTCAGTCCCTCAGTCTGGAGAAGAGCATTGTTCCATAGTATGAAACAATATTGTTTCATACTATGGAACAATGCTCTTCTCCAGACTGAGGGACTGACCACCTCAAAACTTTAAGGGTGATGGACTGATTACATCGTCTTCAAGTATCTTCTGCTTCTATCAACTTTTCTGTACTTGACTGAAGAAGCCTACTGTGTAGGCGAAACGTTTCATAATAAAGATACCTAACTGTTGCATATGTGTCTTACCTAACAACCTGTCGGTATTTTATACCATTTTAATGTTCAGGTTCAGAATGTTGAGGTCAGGTGGAGAATGCTACATCTGATGATCTACCGGGTGGGGTTGTAGAGTCTTGGGTAGCTTGGTAGGGGTACTGGACAAGTTTTGAGTAGACCTTCTGCAGTGTTCTATGTTCTTGGCGAGTGGTTCAGCTATGTTATAGAAGCCGTTGTTCTGGCTGAAATTGTTGGTTATAGAGATAAGCGATGATTCCAGGATTCTTCGGTATTGAGTGTTGTCTTCTGTGGCGATAAGTCTTGAGTTTCTGTAGTTAATTAAATGGTTGTGTGAATTGCGATGTTGTACACAGGCATTCCTTGTATCGTCAGTCCTGCTTGCGTATTGGTGTTCTGAAATACGTGTTTGGAGGTCTCTTGATGTTTCGCCCACGTATAATTTGTTGCAGTCATTACAAGGGATTATGTATACCCCTGCAGAGAATGGAAGCTTGTCCTGTCTACTACTGGTGATGTCCTTGATGGTCGTGGTAATGGAGGTAGATACTTGGAATGATGTATTGGAAAAGATGTTGGAAACATGTTTGGCAATGGAGTTGGTGGGGAGGACTATGTATCTCTTCTCGGCAGTGTCTTCTCTGTGTGTGTTGAAGATGTTTAATGCTCGCCGTCTGCAGTCTCTGATGAAGTGACGAGGATAGTGGAGTTTAGAAAATACTTGTTCAATTATAGTGCATTCTTCCTCAAGGAACTCATTGCTGCAGATTTTGAGTGCGCGCAGGAAGAAGCCTATAATTACACCACGTTTAGTTTTGGTGTCGTGGTGAGAGTAGAAGTGAAGAAGATCGTTTTGGTTGGTTGGTTTTCGATAGACTTTAAAACGAAGTTCATGGTCAGTTTTGCAGAGAAGAACATCAAGGAAAGGAAGAGTGTTGTCGACTTCTTCTTCAAGTGTGAACTGGATTGAGGGCTCGACCTGGTTGAGCTTGTCTTGGAGAGCTTGAACGTTGTAGCGCCTGGGAGTTATGAGGAGAATGTCGTCAACATAACGGAGCCAGGTGACAGTCGAAGGAATAATGATGGAGAAACGCTCGGCTTCCAGATGCTCCATGTATAAGTTCGCCAGGACGGCACTGAGTGGCGAGCCCATGGGTAGACCAAAAGTCTGTTGAAAGAGGTGACTTTCGAAAGAGAAACACGTAAAGCCGACACATAGTTCAACGAGGTCGATGAAATCGCTGGCTGGAATAGGAAGATCAAGTGAATCGTCAATTTTTCTGCGCAGGAGATCGATGGCTTGTGTAGTAGGTACTTTGGTGAATAGGGAAGTTACGTCAAGGCTGGAAAGTTTCTTGTTCCTGATGTTGATGTTGCAAATGCGATTGAGAAGATCACCCGAGTGTTTGGGATGTGCTGGACTGATAGTGCCCAAGAGTTTGGAGAGGTGTTTTGCGAGAATTCCTGAGAGTTGGTGGGGAGCATCGCCACAGAAGACAACACTCAATACCGAAGAATCCTGGAATCATTGCTTATCTCTATAACCAACAATTTCAACCAGAACAACGGCTTCCATAACATAGCTGAACCACTCACCAAGAAACTTCTTCATCGTTATTCCACATAAGAACATAGAACACTGCAGAAGGTCTACTCACAACTTGTCCAATACCCCTACCAAGCTACCCAAGACTCTATAACCCCACCCAGATGCAGCATTCTCAACCTGACCTCAACATTCTGAACCTGACTATAAATACTCCCGGACCGGTGCGTGTGTGTGTGTGTGTCAGCGTGCCTCGTTGTGCTCCGGGTTTTCTCGTGTTTACACGGTCGCTCTTACGTGCTAGAACTTTAATTTGTGTCATCAATCCTATACGATACATCCCTCTAGCGCCTGGAACCAATCTTGGGCGGAAAACATTATATACTGAGTCAAAAAAGGAGAATTAGTGTGCACTACCTAGCAGAGTTTACTGCCAGAGGGGAATCAGGCCTGTGTCCCGTGTGAAAAAAATAATAATAATTGAACTTTTCTCGTCAGAGGAAAGAAAGTCTCCCTGATAACATTGAGTATACATAGTGTATAGTGTATACTACAGTGGCTCCCTAGTATATAGATGATGAAGGCTAAAGTATCATTTGAAAACAGGTGAATTTGTAAATGAAGTGATAAGCCTATAGAGGCAGGTGCCAGAAGTCGCCAGAAACTTACCACAGGTCAACTGTTTTTAATAATCTTCCTGGCCTGCTAGTGATCTCGCATATAATCTAGTGATACCAGTGAATAGCAGAATACAGTGTTGTAGTAGCAACTAACCAGTATTATATTGGTACTTAGTGGAGTGGAGTGACTTTCATTAGTTTCTTTTTCTTGAAATACGAGACGTTACTGTGAATTTCATATAACCTGTAGTTACCAGCAGTCACAATATACACAACGAGAAGCAATTATTACTACAGAAAAAGCGACCCTCCTCCAAAATTTCTACCAGTCAACTATAGTGATAATATAGCATTTATTGTGGTGGAGACGGAAAAAAATAGAAAAGCTAGATACAGCGATTGATAAACAAGGGTTGAGGTCGACCGTTCGTCACTGTACGAAATGCCAGCAGTCACCGGTTTCTTCAACACGCAAGTTATACTTTTGTATCAATCAAATAACATATTACTCGGGTAGAATTTTCCAGTAGATCCTTCATGTGTTAGCCCAAATCACCGACCAGTATGTTTTAAATAAGTGACCCACTGATCAGATCAGACTGGCTCTGAACCCTCGACTGGATCGAACCCTCGACTGGTCGAACCCTTGGCCGGTTTCAAACGGATTCGTTGGACAATAAAGCAGACTGTAAACGGATGGGATTGTAGGCGCCCTTATAAACACAAACAATAAATATAAAACAAACTCCAGGAGCGTACTCCGGTAAGCTGTTCTGATATAAAAGTACAGTTAGAAATAGAAATACAGATAGCTAGAGCTTTACTTAAAGAGGTTATTAACAGAGTATTCAAGAGGTTGCTAGTAGAATTACAGTAAATCAACCATCCAAATCATTATGAAGCTGTGTGTAGTCTGCAATAAATCAAACAAACGGGCTTCCACATGGATAAATTGTAATTTTTGTGGAAATTGGTGTCACGCCCCTTGTGCAGATATCCAAGAACTAGCTACAAGCAGTATTAAAACAGGGAAGTGTTTTTGGGTATGCCCAAAGGAGATAAATCTGTGGACTAAAATCACAAGGGTATTAAATGAGGATAACATCAAAGCTGCTTTCATAGACAACCTGGAAGCTTTCTACAACAGATGGGAACATAAAAAGTCTGGGCTGAATGGTACTGCCCTTGATACTGGCCATGTAGTCAGAAACTGTAAGGCTGGAGGTGATGTCCTGGTAGTCAGTAAATGTAGGGCTGATAGTGCTGTCCTGGGAGACAGTAATGGTGAAGCTGGAGGTGCTGTCCTGGGAGACAGTAATGATGAAGCTGGAGGTGCTGTCCTGGGAGACAGTAATGGTGAAGCTGGAGGTGCTATCCTGGGAGACAGAAATGGTGAAGCTAGAGGTGCTGTCCTAGGAGACAGTAATGGTGAAGCTGGAGATGCTGTCCTGGGAGACAGTAATGGTGAAGTTGGAGATGCTGTCCTGGGAGACAGTAATGGTGAAGCTGGAGGTGCTGTCCTGGGAGACAGTAATGGTGAAGCTGGAGATTTTGTCCAGGTAGTCGGGAATTATACGCAGGAAGGAATGCATGTAAATGACCTCATAGGGGACAGGAGCCGTAGTGGGGAAACAAGTGTAGTCAAAGATAAGATAAAACCAATATTGCAAACAAGAAATACAACAGGAAATAGCAAACAAGAAGACTCCACTAGCAATAGTGAGGATATATTACCAAAAACAACTGGTGGGAGCTCCATTGTTGGTGCTAGGGAAGATAGGAATAAGACAGGTAAACATGCACCAACAGGGAATACAGTCACAGAAACCCAAGGCAAACGGAAACCAAGCCTGTGCACATACTATGCACTTGGTATCTGCAGACATGGGAAATCTGGAAAAACAGATGGGACGTGCAACTATGACCACCCTAGAAAATGCCGTGCCCATATGACAACAGGAAAATGCAAACTCCCTTCCTGTAAGCTTTTTCACCCCGAAATGTGTACCTCTTCAGTACAGGAAAGACTGTGCTATAACTTAAATTGCCAGGCACACCATCTAAAGGGGACAAAAAGATACAAAACATCCAGGCCATGAGAAAACCTGGGTAGCCACAGCCACTCATGAGGGAGAGGTTTTTTAGTGCCAGGAAGGAAAAAAAACTGGTGGCAGGAAATGGCAGAAATTGTTCACCAAATCCAGTCATTCCTGGAGTGGAACCACAGTCGATGGCCTCCACTCCAAACCAACAGATACAGATACTAATGCCGGAAAAAAATCCCCCCCCCCAGTACCAACAATACCACCAGTCCGATGACATTCTTCTTTGCAAATATACAGGGTCTAAAGCCAGCAACAAACAACAAAATACCTTTCATCCGTGGACTGCTTGCAGAGGCAAAGGCAATGTTCGCAGCTTTCACTGAGACCCACAAAAAGGATCACTTAGACAACGAAATATGGATCCCAGGTTACAACCTATACAGATGTGACAGAGTGAACAGGCAAAGGGGGGGGGGTTGGCCTGTACATTGCAGAGTCACTTGTTTGCACAGAACTGCTTAATGCCTCAAATGATGTAGTGGAAGTTTTAGCAGTAAAGGTCGAGAACCAAAACCTAGTCATTGTGGTAGTCTACAAGAATCCGGATGCAACATCCCAGCAATTCCAGGAACAGCTGTTAAAAATTGACCACTGTCTGGAAAATCTTCCAGCTCCTGCACCCAACATCTTGCTCCTGGGGGATTTCAACTTAAGGCACCTAAAATGGAGGAATATAGCAAATAATATTGTTGCAGTAATAACACCAGGAGGCAGCTCTGATGAAAACTCACACTCACACGAGCTTTTAAATCTCTGCACAAAATTAAATTTAAACCAGCAAATAATAGAGCCTACTAGAATGGAGAATACACTAGACCTCATCTTCACTAACAATGATGATCTGATAAGAAATGTCACCATATCAAAAACAATATACTCAGATCACAACATAATTGAGGTTCAGACATGTATGCGTGGAGCCCCAAACCGACATAATGAGACTAGTCACGAGGGAGCATTCACCAAATTCAACTTCAAATAACAAAAACATAAAGTGGGACCAAGTAAACCAAGTCCTAACCAATATAAACTGGGAAGATATACTAAGCAACACAGACCCCAACTTATGCCTAGAACAGATTAACTTGGTGGCACTCGATGTATGCACAAGACTTATTCCTCTAAGAAAAAGGAGGAGTAGATGTAAAATAGAAAGAGACAGGCGCTCTCTTTACAGGCGACGGAAAAGAATAACAGAGCGGCTAAAAGAGGTCAATCTATCTGAAATGCGTAGGGAGACACTCGTCAGAGAAATAGCAAACATCGAACTTAAGCTAAAGGAATCTTATAGGAGTCAGGAATCGCGGGAAGAACTAAAAGCCATAAATGAAATTGAAAGAAACCCAAAGTATTTCTTCTCCTATGCCAAATCAAAGTCGAGAACAACGTCCAGTATTGGGCCCGTACTTAAACAAGATGGGTCCTACACAGATGACAGCAAGGAAATGAGTGAGCTACTCAAGTCCCAATATGACTCAGTTTTTAGCAAGCCGCTAACCAGACTGAGAGTCGAAGATCAAAATGAATTTTTTATGAGAGAGCCACAGAATTTGGTTAACACAAGCCTATCTGATGTTATCCTGACGCCAAATGACTTCGAACAGGCGATAAATGACATGCCCATGCACTCTGCCCCAGAGCCAGACTCATGGAACTCCGTGTTCATCAAGAACTGCAAGAAGCCCCTATCACGAGCCTTTACCATCCAATGGAGAGGGAGCATGGACACGAGGGTCGTCCCACAGTTACTAAAAACAACAGACATAGCCCCACTCCACAAAGGGGGCAGTAAAGCAACAGCAAAGAACTACAGACCGATAGCACTAACATCCCATATCACAAAAATCTTTGAAAGTGTCCTAAGAAGCAAGATCACCACCCATCTAGAAACCCATCAGTTACACAACCCAGGGCAACATGGGTTTAGAACAGGTCGCTCGTGTCTGTCTCAACTATTGGATCACTACGACAAGGTCCTAGATGCACTAGAAGACAAAAAGAATGCAGATGTAATATATACAGACTTTGCAAAAGCCTTCGACAAGTGTGACCATGGCGTAATAGCGCACAAAATGCGTGCTAAAGGAATAACAGGAAAAGTCGGTCGATGGATCTATAATTTCCTCACTAACAGAACACAGAGAGTAGTAGTCAACAGAGTAAAGTCCGAGGCAGGCACGGTGAAAAGCTCTGTTCCACAAGGCACAGTACTCGCTCCCATCTTGTTCCTCATCCTCATATCCGACATAGACAAGGATGTCAGCCACAGCACCGTGTCTTCCTTTGCAGATGACACCCGAATCTGCATGACAGTGTCTTCCATTGCAGACACTGCAAGGCTCCAGGCGGATATCAACCAAATCTTTCAGTGGGCTGTAGAAAACAATATGAAGTTCAACGATGAAAAATTTCAATTACTCAGATATGGTAAACACGAGGAAATTAAATCTTCATCAGAGTACAAAACAAATTCTGGCCACAAAATAGAGTGAAACACCAACGTCAAAGACCTGGGAGTGATCATGTCGGAGGATCTAACCTTCAAGGACCATAACATTGTATCGATCGCATCTGCTAGAAAAATGACAGGATGGATAATGAGAACCTTCAAAACGAGGGATGCCAAGCCCATGATGACACTCTTCAGGTCACTTGTTCTATCTAGGCTGGAATATTGCTGCACACTAACAGCACCTTTCAAGGCAGGTGAAATTGCTGACCTAGAAAATGTACAGAGAACCTTCACGGTGCGCATAACGGAGATAAAACACCTCAATTACTGGGAGCGCTTGAGGTTTCTAAACCTGTATTCCCTGGAATGCAGGCGGGAGAGATACATGATTATATACACCTGGAAAATCCTAGAGGGACTAGTACCGAACTTGCACACGAAAATCACTCACTACGAAAGCAAAAGACTTGGCAGACGATGCAACATCTCCCAATGAAAAGCAGGGGTGTCACTAGCACGTTAAGAGACCATACAATAAGTGTCAGGGGCCCGAGACTGTTCAACTGCCTCCCAGCATACATAAGGGTGATTACCAACAGACCCCTGGCAGTCTTCAAACTGGCACTGGACAAGCACCTAAAGTCGGTTCCTGATCAGCCGGGCTGTGGCTCGTACGTTGGTTTGCGTGCAGCCAGCAGTAGCAGCCTGGTTGATCAGGCTCTGATCCACCAGGAGGCCTGGTCACAGACCGGGCCGCGGGGGCGTTGACCCCCGGAACTCTCTCCAGGTAAACTCCAGGACCTTCCACCCCAGGTAGATCTGTGTGTGGCTTGAAAAAGCCCACTGTGTGGGCGAAACGTTGTCAGTAAAGGATCACATTAAACTGCATATGTGTTTATGCTTCCATAAGAAAGCATGTAAAAAAAAAACGTATATGTTTGGAGCACTACGCGAGCGAGCGTAGATCTACGTTTGGACAGTTTAAGAGCTAGAAAGTGCAGATTCAGGGCACTCAGTCTATCGTCATAGGGAAGACTTCTGATACATGGAATCATCTTTGTCATCCTCCTTTGTACATTTTCTAGTGCATTTATATCCATTCTGTAATATAGTGACCAGAACTGAGCAGCTTAATCTAAATGAGGCCTAACTAATTATGTGCAGTGTTGAAGAACAATCTGAGGACTCCTATTATTTATGCTTCTTGATATGAAGCCAAGAATTATGTTCACTTTATTGCAAAAATTTATGCACTGTTCTCCTGGTTTTAGATTACTGCTAACCAGAACTCCCAAATACAGTATATTCACAATCAGTAATATTAAGATCTACATTAAGATCTACATGGCTATTTTCCTGTTCAATGTTTAGAACTTTGCATTTGTCTATATTTAACTGCAACTGCCACTTCTCCAACCACTCTATCAGTCTATACATATCTCTCTAGAGTGCATCAATAAGCAAAATAAGCCATCAATTCATCAGAATGAATTGGATGGCTTATTTTGGTGTTATTGGTAAACTTGCTTATGTTGCTATTTATTCCCTCATCTTTGTTATCTGTGTAGATTGTGAACAACAAAGGGCCCAACACTGACCCCTGTGGAACACCATTCATGACGCTTTCCCACTCTGATTTCTCTCCATTTTTACAAACACTATGCCAGTTTGTAGTGATAAGTTGGAAAGATTAGCCAATGGTTTGCTAAGCTCCTCTTTACATCCCTTTAGGACCCTTGCATACAGTTCATCAGGGCCTGGGGATTTGTTAGGTTTTAACTTATCTATTTGGCTAAGGACCATGTTACCTGTGACCCTAATCATGCATAGTTTATTAGTATCCTGTTCAACATAATTTATTATTTCTGGATTATTGCTAGTGCCTTTCTTTGTAAAAACTGAGATAAAGTATGTGTTAAAATCTACACATTTCCTCATCACTATTGGTAAGCTGACCCGAGTAACTTTTGAGTTGGCCTATCTTGTCCCTAATCTTACTTCTGTGTACCTGAAAGAATCCTTTTGGGTTAGTCTTCGATTCCCTTGTGACTTTAACCTCATAATCTCTCATTGCTTTTCTTATTCCCTTTTATATTTCTCTCTTTAACTGAATATATAGATTTCTTAACTGCCCCTCTCCTCTTTTGATTTGCCTATATACAGTAAGGCCCCGCTTTAAGGCGTTTCGCTTTACGGCGTTCTGCTAATACGGTCATTTCAAATTATGACCAAAACTCGCTATACGGCTCCCCCACTTGACTTTCTAATACAGTCACCGCGCCCCACCCGGTTTGTTTACATTCTCTGTGAGATCCAAGCACTAAGTCTCTCCATTATGTCTGGAAACAACAAAATTTCAAGTGTTTCTAAAAGTTATTTCATATTTTATATATACTCTGATAATTATACTTATGTATACCTGTACCTAAATAAACTTACATACTGTGCTAGAGTGCAGGTACACATTAAAATCAGTAAGAGTGCCTTATGTCTCGAGACGTCATATTAGTAATTATAATAATAATCATCGAGTCTCGTTAAATGTCGTATATTACGTTAATATACATATTTTCGTTAATCCATCTATGATATTTTTTTCAAAATTATATAATAAACACGATGCATAACATATAAAGATGATAAATACACCCCACAGTAGAATAAATAAACATAAATATGAGATGTGGTAGCAGACGACTTGCACAAATGACGCCATATTAGAAATGATAATAAAAATAATAATAATGTATATGAATGGTTCACAGAACCGACATGTTGATAAATTAGACACATGTACAACTCTTGGGCATCTTTATTAAGGAAACGTTTCACCACACAGTGGCTTCTTGGGATCTTAATACTTGGGAATTCTTCGCTTGCCCAACCCTTGGGCACGACCTACTTCCACATTGGGCAAATGTGACACCACCTACGACTGCTGCACCTCTCCTGCCATACGGTTTATAAGCTGCTTGTCCGCTCATCTGCCGTATTAAGATAAGATAAGATAAGATTTCGTTCGGATTTTTAACCCCGGAGGGTTAGCCACCCAGGATAACCCAAGAAAGTCAGTGCGTCATCGAGGACTGTCTAACTTATTTCCATTGGGGTCCTTAATCTTGTCCCCCAGGATGCGACCCACACCAGTCGACTAACACCCAGGTACCTATTTGCTGCTAGGTGAACAGGACAACAGGTGTAAGGAAACGTGTCGGAATGTTTCCACCCGCCGGGAATCGAACCCGGGCCCTCCGTGTGTGAAGCGGGAGCTTTAGCCACCAGGCCACATCGACTCAAGGTTGAGGGACTGATTACCTCATTCTCCTCCTGTTCTTCAAGCTTCTCCTGTGTATGGATTGATGAAGCCACTGTGCGTTGCGAAACGTTTCCTTAATAAAGATACCCAAGAGTTGCACACGTGTCTAATTTATCAAAAATAATAAACACCGAGTCTCATTAAATGTTGTATATTACGTTAATGTACACATTTTCATTAATCCATTCATGATATTTTTTTCAAAATTGTATAATAAACACGATACATAACATATAAAGATGATAAATACACCCCACGATAGAATAAATAAACATAAATATACACAAATAACCCGCACATAAAAGAGAGAAGCTTACGACGACGTTTCGGTCCGACTTGGACCATTGACAAAGTCACACTAACAGAGGTGGAGCAGGACGGCTATATATAGGCAGGAAGAGGTGGAGGTAGTAGTAGTAGTAGTAGTAGTAGTAGTAGTAGTAGTAGTAGTAGTAGTAGTAGTAGTACAAGAATTGTATATAATACCGACAGGATGAAATGAGATGTGGTAGCCAGATAACTTGTACAAGTGACGCCAAGAATAACATTTTCTCTAGTCTAACATAAGAGAAAATGTGTTACTGGGGGTGACTGTAGAAAATTATTCCTTTTGTATGTATGTAAGCTTATTCAGGTATACACAAATACAGTTACATAGATTATCATACATAACAGCATATGTGTAGAGAACCTGGGATTACCCAAAAAAGTCAGACAGAGTGACTTATTTACATTGCCTTCACTCAGAGCGTCATTTCTTCTAAAAATGGTGTTACATGAGAATGGGAGTGTTATTCAAAATCAAATTCAAATGCAAAGTTTATTCTCTATAAGGATTAGAACACCTAGCATGACTAGGCATTTCGGGCAGACTTAGATTAATTCTTAAATTTAAAATCTTACAAATTATGAGGTAAGTTGGCATTATGGCTAAGTGACTAAATACTAGTTTGTGAGTTTAGCAATGTGAATGCTTTTGTTTTGGCACAGTACATAGTTTCAGTATTGGAGTATCACAGGCCAACTTATGACTAGTTAGGGTTCATTATTTTAAGATAGAGATTGATATTTCTGCTTATGGTCAAATGGGTGAGTGTAAGTGTGAACCACCAGGTGGTATTCATGTAGTTAGTTGACGGGGTGTATCAGGGAGATAAGATGTTTTCTAATGGTAGTTCTGAAGGTGATGAATGTGTCTGCAGTTCTAGAGTTTTCAGGGAGGGTGTTCCAGATTTTAGGGCCTTGGACATACATTGAATTTTTGTAAAGGTTTAGTAGGACACGGGGAATGTCATAGAGATGTTTGTGTCTGGTGTTATGCCTGTGAGTTCTGTCACAACTATCAAGAAAGCGTTGTAGGTCAAGGTTAATATTGGAATTTAAGGTTAGTAGACAACAAACTATCATTACACCTAGGGAAAACTGAAGCCATTCTCTTTGGAACGAAACATAAACTGAGAAGGGTAAATAATTTTAATGTTCAGTGTAATGGGGAGTCCATCACTTTGGTTTCATCAGTTAAATATCTGGGAATCCCCTTTGACCCATGCATGTCAGGAGAATTGATAGGGAACAGTGTAGTAAAGAAAGCGAATGCCAGGCTGAAGTTCCTGTATAGACAAGCACAGTGTCTACCTACTGAGGCTCGCAGGACCCTGTGTCTAGCCCGGTGGCCCGGTGGCCTGGTGGCTAAAGCTCCCGCTTCACACACGGAGGGCCCAGGTTCGATTCCCGGCGGGTGGAAACATTTCGACACGTTTCCTTACACCTGTTGTCCTGTTCACCTAGCAGCAAATAGGTACCTGGGTGTTAGTCGACTGGTGTGGGTCGCATCCTGGGGGACAAGATTAAGGACCCCAATGGAAATAAGTTAGACAGTCCTCGATGACGCACTGACTTTCTTGGGTTATCCTGGGTGGCTAACCCTCCGGGGTTAAAAATCCGAACGAAATCTTATCTTATCTTATCTTATCTTAGCCCTTATACAATGCCATATGGATTACGCTTGCTCTTCTTGGTACTCTGCCTTGACAAAAAACCTGAAAGATAGACTGCAAATCACCCAGAACAAAATCGTAAGATTCATCCTGGGGCTGGGACCAAGAGAACATGTAGGCCAGGATGAATTACAGCAGTTGGATATGCTGAATGTTGAAGACAGAGTAAAACAACTGAAGCTAAATCATGTTTATAAAATTGCTCACGAACAGTGTCCAGAATATCTTGCTGTCAATTTTGTCAAGGTTGGGAACCAAAGCAATCATAGTACTAGGGGGAGAGAGCACAACTTTGTAGTACCCACAGTCAGTGGCCAGGCTTCAAACACCTTTTATTGTACAGCAATAAAGGAATGGAACAGACTACCCACAAATGTCAAGGCCAGTCATAGCTTGAACCAGTTCAAGAAGAGTGCCAAAAAAGTGTCTGATGAATGAAGCAACAGAAAGGGAGGGGAATGATTTTCTATTTTTTAGCTAAAATACGTGTAAATTTTACCTTATCCCTAGTAATGACCCTCGTATTGTAGATAGTCGTAATGACCCTCGGGTAGTAGATAGTCTTAATGACCCTCGTATTGTAGATAGTCTTAATGACCCTCGTGTAGTAGATAGTCTTTTTAGTATGATAATAAGATGTTATCTTCATTATAGAATAATAAGAAAATATTATAACCTTTATATTATAATAATAAGGTAAAAGGACCCCAATGGAAATAAGTCACTCTGTCTGACTTTTTTGGGTTATCCTAGGTTCTCTACACATATGCTGCTATGTATGATAATTCTATGTAACTGTATTGTGTATACCTGAATAAATTTACTTACTTACTTAAGGTCCTGTAGATGTAGATTGCACAGTAGTAAGTGTGGATGTACTGAACAGGGAGTAAGTTTACATCTATAAAGAGCGGGGGGGGGGTGTTGCCAGGGATGGGATTTAGTGATTATTCTCACTGTGGCTTTTTGTTGGGTTATTATTGGCTTTAGGTGTGTTGCTGCAGTTGGTCCCCAAGCACAAATAGCATAGGTGAGGTATGGATAAATAAGTGAGTGGTATAGTGTGAGAAGGGCATTTTGCGGCACGTAGTATCGTATCTTGGAGAGGATCCCAGCCATTATGGATATTTTTTTGGTTATGTGTTGGATATGGGTGCTGAAATTCAGGTTGTTGTCGAGGTATAAGCCTAGGAATTTGCCCTCATTATGTCTGGCAATCAGACTGCTGCCGATCTTAATGTTAATTTGCGCAACTCCTGCTCTGCTACCAAACATAATATAGTAGGTTTTGTCAGTGTTAAGCGTAAGTTTATTGGCTGTCATCCAAGTCGATATTTTGATCAGCTCCTCATTAACAATGGTGCTGAGGGTGGCAAAATTAGGGTGAGAGATGACATAAGTCGTGTCGTCAGCAAAAAGAATGGGGTTCAGGTGTTGGGATACGTTTGGAAGATCATTGATGTATATGAGGAAGAGCAGGGGACCAAGGACACTTCCCTGCAGAACTCCAGTATCAAGTGGCCGTGTTGTTGATGCTGTGTCTTTAATGGTGACATACTGATACCTATTAGTAAGGTAAGATTTGAAATATGCAAGTGCATGGCTTCTTATACCGTAATGGTCAAGTTTGTGGAGTAGAATGCCGTGGTCTCAGGCCTGGTCTCAGACCGGGCCGCGGGGGCGTTGACCCCCGGAACTCTCTCCAGGTAAACTCCAGGTAAACTCCAGGTCCACTCTGTCAAAAGCTTTTCTTAGGTCAATAAAAATTTCTAGTGGATATTCCTTATTTTCCAACGCTGTGTAAAGCAGATCTAGCATTTTTATGATTGCATCATTAGTGCTTTTATTTTTCCTGAATCCAAATTGGCAGGGGTTGAGTATGTTTTGTGCCTTTATAAATGAATATAGTCTCCTGTGCATGAGTTTCTCAAAGATTTTGGATAGCAATGGTAAGTTTGATATTGGCCTATAGTTGTTTAAATCTGTAGGGTCACCACCTTTATGTATTGGTGTAACCCTTGCCGTCTTGAGTAGTTTTGGGAAGGTGCTAGTTTCTAATGACTTGTTAAAAAGTAATGAAATAGCATGCAAAAGGACATGGGCCACTCGCTTGTACAATCCTTAACCTGTAAATAGCTGTCAATAAAGCTAGGGATCCTTAACCTTGTCAAACCCTGTGTAAAAAAAAAAAAAAAAAATAATGGTGGGACATGAGACAGATTCCCTGAGTTATTTTTAAGTGACTTTATAATCTCGGTGACTTCCGTGGGCTCAGTTGGTGCAAGATAGAAGGAATTTGGGAAATTCCTATCTAGGTAGTCCCCAGCATGGGCATTGGTATGTTTGATTTTATTGGCGAGATTAGATCCTATGGTTGAGAAGAAGTCGTTTATCTTGTTAGCTGTGTCAGTGGGATGTAGTGGTGTTTCATTAGGTTTAGTTAGGACATTATTCTTGTTTTTTTTTCAGTTTGTGGGTCCCTAGAATCTGAGAGAGTGTTTTCCAGGTCTTTTTTGTATTTCCTCTAGTGTCTGTGAATCTACTGGAGCAGTACAGTTGTTTGGCTTTCTTTATTACTTTGGTGAGAACTGATGAATAGTGTTTAAGAATATCTTTGTGTATTAAGCCCTGTCTATATTGCTTTTCATATTGGTGTTTCTTATCAATGGATTTCAGAATGGTGCTGGTTAGCCATGGGCAACCAAGCCGTTTGTTTGTGATCTGTTTCATTTTTATAGGACAATGTTTGTTGTATAGTCTAAGTAATTTGTTAAGAAAAATGTCTGTCCAGTCATCAATACCATTGGCCTTGGAGAATTCTGTAGGCCAGTCAACAGTCTCTAGGTCAGCTGTGAACTTCCTTATTGAGGCCTCGTCATGGAGTCTAAATGAAACTTTGTTGTATTCAAGTGGTGGTTTACTAATGTTTGTCAAGAGGAAGGTAGGGTAGTGGTCTGTAGTGTTATCTGTGATTATCCCTGATTTAAGGGGGGCTAGTATATTGGTCCATATGTGGTCTATTATGGTTGCACTTGTCTCAGTGAGCCTGTTTGGTTTAGTTATTGTTGGTATGAGAAGTGTGTTGTTCATATTGTTGATGAAATCAGTTACAGGCTGATCATCTAGTATGCCAAGGTTGATGTTGAAGTCTCCAGCTAAGAGAAGGTGGTGCTTATTCATTTGTCTGTTTGTTATTAGTGCCTTTAATTTCTCACTGAAATTTGGGATGTTTGTGTGAGGTATCCGGTAAATGGCACCGATTGTTATAGGTGTCTTAAGTTTTTTTTACAGTAAAATTAGCAAAAATGTATTCCCCATATTCATCACTAAAGCAAGTAGTGCTAATACAAGATAATTGGTTAGAGTAATAGATTGCAATACCATCCCCAACTTGGTATGATCTGCAGTTGTGAATTGCTGTGCATCCTGGTAGAGGGTAGATATCTATTGTGTCCTGCTTAAGCCAGGTGTCAGTAAGAATAATGCAGGAGAATGGTGTCTTTAGTGATTCAAGGAGTGCCAGGAGGTCATCATAGTGTTTGCTTAAGGACCTGATGTTGTAGTTAAGTACTGATAGACTTTTAGCATTGCTTAGGATAGTGCTGGCTTGTGATGCTGTGTAATAAAGGCAGTTACTTTCCAATAGGTTTTGATTGGGTGTCAGATTATGGAGGTTTAGATCAGGGTCAACGTGATCAATCATCTTCTAGGTTTAAATTATGGTTATTTATATCCTGAGTTGTGTGTTGAGTTCTACTACTGATATCTGTAGTGGTAGGAAGTTTGGACAAGTATATAGCTAGAGTATTTTGGTCAAATAGAGTATAGTCACTAATACACATAATGAAGTTGATGTTGTCTATGTGTTGTGCTGGAATGAACTAAAGTACAACTAGATATAAACTAATAATATAAAAATACAAATTAAAAATAGCACAAGATTCTCACTTGTAATTGCACTAAGGTCTAATATGATGACTTTGGTATAGTCTATGTATTGAGCTAGAATGAGCTATAGCACAACTAGGTTTAATCTAATAATATAAAAATACAAATTAAAAATAGCACCAGACTCTCACTAGTAATTGCACTATGGTCTAATATAATAAATTTGGTATTGACTATGTATTGAGCTAGAATGAGCTATAGTACAACTGAGTTTAATCTAATAATATAAAAAAGGCACAAGACTCTCAACCGTATCAATGTAGAGACAACTTATACACAATGTAACTTGTACACAAACCAGACGTGTACACTTTGTTTACAAAACTTACCTTTGCCTGGTTTGTTTACATAACTCTGCGCCTGTCCTCTCTCATGTACTCATTCTTTCTCTCTCTCATTTATTCGTTTTATCTCGTTTACTTACTCCTGACCCTACATTAAGACTGCAAATATTTTAAGGTAAGTAATGAGTGAACTGTATATACATTTTATCGCTCTGGGATGCTTAAATATCATAGAATATGTGTAGGTGGGTTGGCCTGGTATGGTAGCCTGGCTGACTACCATACATACCACACTTGATTTCTTACAATAAATACTACTTTTCTCACCCTAGATTAAGACTATAAATATTTTAAGGTAAGTAATGAGTGCACTATGTGATTAGATTCTGCTACCGAAGTGGCTAGTTTATTGTGCACCCCATATCCATCCTGTGGACGGTAGCGCGAGAGTATATGGATACACAAAAGGCCCAGGAACTAGGCCCCAAAGGGTTAACAGGAATATATATGGATTTATATCTACATATCTATAGTTCACTTATCTGTTACAAGCAAATTTAGGAAATTTGCTTAGTATATCTGGTATCTTATTATCATTAATAAGATATCTTGACATGTCACATAGGTTATTATACTGTCTGTTTCTGTATTCCTCAATAAGTGGACAATTAAGCACATAGTGTTCAAGACAGTGGCCATATGCCTGATCACATAATTTACATTTAGTTTGATCATCTGTGTGTCTCCCAAACTGCCAGAAGTACTTGTAACCAAGCCTAAGCCTGGCCACTACAACATCAGTCAGTCTGCTCACATTGCACGTTGCTCCATAAACATACTTATCTACGTTCATGTTATCATAGTGGGTTATAGATCTACTCAGGCTTCTAATTGCATTCCTATAACAATCATTTTCATTATTTACTTCTCTCCTAATATTATTCCTAATGCTAGACACAGTTATACCAAAGTTATATTCTACATTCTCCTTCTGGGTACTCTTCTCGGCTAACATATCAACTTTATCATGAAGGAGTAATCCAATTACAAGTGAGAGCCTTGTTCTATTTTTAATTTGTATTTTTATATTACTAGTTTATACCTAGTTGTACTTTAGTTCATTCCAGCACAACACATAGACAACATCAACTTCATTATGTGTAGTAGTGACTATACCCTACATGACCAAAATACTCTAGCTATATACTTGTCCAAACTTCCTACCACTACAGATATCAGTACTAGAACTCAATACACAACTCAGGATATAAATAACCATAATTTAAACCTAGAAGATGATTGATCACGTTGATTCTGATCTAAACCTCCATAATCTGACACCCAATCAAAACCTATTGGAAAGTAACTGCCTTTATTACACAGCATCACAAGCCACCACTATCCTAAACAATGCTAAAAGTCTATCAGTACTTAACTACAACATCAGGTCCTTAAGCAAACACTATGATGACCTCCTAGCACTCCTTGAATCACTAAAGACACCCTTCTCCTGCATTATTCTTACTGAGACCTGGCTTAAACAGGACACAGTAGATATCTACCCTCTACCAGGATACACAGCAATTCACAACTGCAGACCAAACCAAGTTGGGGGTGGTATTGCAATCTATTACTCTAACCAATTATCTTGTCTTAGCACCACTTGCTTTAGTGATGAATATGGGGAATACATTTTTGCTAATTTTACTGTAAAAAACCTTATGACGCCTATAACAATCGGTGCCATTTACCGGATACCTCACACAAACATCCCAAATTTCAGTAAGAAATTAAAGTCACTAATAACAAACAGACAAATGAATAAGCACCACCTTCTCTTAGCTGGAGACTTCAACATCAACCTTGGCTTACTAGATGATCAGCCTGTAACTGATTTCATCAACAATATGAACAACACACATCTCATACCAACAATAACTAAACCAACCAGGCTCACTGAGACAAGTGTAACCATAATAGACCACATATGGACCAATATACTAGCCCCCCTTAAATCAGGGATAATCACAGATAGCACTACAGACCACTACCCTACCTTCCTCCTGACAAACATTAGTAAACCACCACTTGAATACAACAAAGTCTCATTTAGACTCCATGACGAGGCCTCAGTAAGGAAGTTCACAGCTGACCTAGAGACTGTTGATTGGCCTACAGAATTCTCCAAGGCCAATGGTATTGATGACTGGACAGACATTTTTCTTAACAAATAACTTAGACTATACAACAAACATTGTTCTATAGAAACAAAACAGATCACAAACAAACGGCTTGGTTGCCCATGGCTAACCAGCACCATTCTGAAATCCATTGACAAGAAACACCAATATGAAAAGCAATATAGACAGGGCTTAATACACAAAGATACTCTTAAATACTATTCATCAGCTCTCACCAAAGTAATAAAGAAAGCCAAACAACTATACTACTCCAGTAGATTCACAGACACTAGAGGAGATATAAAAAAGACCTGGAAAACACTCTCTCAGATTCTAGGGACCCACAAACTGAGAAAAACCAAGAATACTGTCCTAACTAAACCTAATGAAACACCACTACATCCCACTGACACAGCTAACAAGGTAAACGACTTCTTCTCAAACATAGGATCTAATCTCGCCAGTAAAATCCCACATACCAATGCCCATGCCGGGGACTACCTAGATGGGAATTTCCCTATTTCCTTCTATTTTGCACCAACTGAGCCCACGGAAGTCATTGAGATTATAAAGTCACTTAAAAATAACTCGGGGAATCTGTCTCATATCCCATTATTACTGTACAAGCGAGCGGCCCATGTCCTTTCGCATGCAATTTCATTACTTTTTAACAAGTCACTAGAGACTAGCACCTTCCCGAAACTACTCAAGATGTCAAGGGTTACACCAATACATAAAGGTGGTGACCCTACAGACTTAAACAACTATAGGCCAATATCTAACTTACCATTGCTATCCAAAATCTTTGAGAAACTCGTGCACAGGAGACTGTATTCATTTATAACGGCTCAAAACATACTCAACCCCTGCCAATTTGGATTCAGGAAAAATAAAAGCACTAATGATGCAATCATAAAAATGCTAGATCTGCTTTACACAGCGTTGGAAAATAAGGAATATCCACTAGGAATTTTTATTGACCTAAGAAAAGCTTTTGACACATTCATTCATTCATTAAAGATTTGCCGGTACTTCCGGCCCAGGTCTTCTCCAGATGGTGACCCGGCGGTGGCCCCTGGGGCGGGGGTGTCGATCGTCTTCTTCATTCTTCTATCTTCTCTCTTGGGCCCTCCGGTTGGAGGGTAACTTCTTCTTCTATCTTGCACTGACTCCCCAAGTGGGGAGTGTCTTCTTTCTTTCTCGTCGGCAGGCATCGCAAGGTCAAGGGTCTTCAGGCACTTGTAGCCCCATCAAATGTTGGTAGTGTGGCATTGGTTCTAGGTGATTCAGACTTTTAGCTAGAAAGCGGTACAGGCTCCATTGGATTTTTTTTTTTTTTTTTTTTTTTTTTTTTTTTTTTTTTTAAAGCGGGGGGGGAGAGGAGGTAGGGGAGTGAAAGAGGGAAGAGTAGGAGAGGTGATAGATGGAGCGTAGTGGCGACTCGTAGTTGTATGTGGCGGCGTCATCGAGGTGGTGGGTGGGCAGCCAGGATGGGGATGAGAGTTCCCAGGTCTTGGGTGGCGAGGTACACCAGCCGGGCTGCGGTGTCTTCTCGGTTCGGGTCCCCAGGCGCCATTGGGAAGTGCCTTCGTCGGAGTGACACCGTCGCTGGACAGTCGAGGAGGTAGTGCACTAGTGGACCTGGGACCATCTGGTTGCAATGGCAGCAGCGCTCCTCTCGCACGCGGTCAATGAGTCTTCTGGCAGTAGGGTAGCCAAGTCGCAGCCGGTGGACCCCAACCTGCAACTTCCTGTCTAGCCTCCGCATTCTCGGCGGGGGCTCCCCACGGGTCGCCCTGTCATACCAGATCCGGCTCCGCGATGTGCCTGGCCCTGGTAGCGGGCGCCTGGCTGCATCAGCTGCCCACAGATCCACCTGCCTTCGGCTGATAGCAATGGTGGTCACTGGCTGGGCCTCAAGGGTTGCCGACTTCGCCGCTCGATCTGCCGCATCATTCCCAGCTAGGTCGATGTGGCTCGGTATCCAGTTGATTGTTGCTTGCTGTCCCTGCTCCTTAAGTGTCTGCAGGTCCTTCCTGATGGCAGTAATTAGCCGGATGTTGTCCCTGGGCTCCCTGTGCATGACGGCCTGGATCGCCGCTCTGGAGTCCACATGAATGACTGGGGGTCGCCGATGATCCAGGAGTGCGTGTTGCAGGGCCCTCTGGATGGCATGGAGTTCTGCCTGGAGAATTGTGCAGTGATCTTGGAGACGCCATCCATCCGTCAGAGTGGCATGGTGCACCCCGGCACCTGTGCGGCCAGCCTCTGGATCCCGGGAGCCATCGGTGTAATATACGGTGCACCCAGGGTGCTCTGCTGCTGCAATACTCACTGCAGCCCATTGCTGCAGCACGTGTTGTGGACAGTGACGCTTGCCAACTGGGAGGTCTTGGATGTGGATCACAACTGCTTCTGGTGCCCAGGGCGGGAGTACAGAGTACCCCGCCACAGGCCGGTCACAGCCCTTGTCGACTATAAGCGCCATGGGGAGGAGTTTGCTTGCTACATCAGCCGCTGACCACACCCACAGCCGGCCAGGAGACTCCCTGAGGTCTCCCTGTTGCCGTTCAAGGAGGTGTTGCAGCAGTCCCTCTCCACCGGGGAGTTGTACGTACTTGGCCACCCTCCTGGCTGCCACAAGGGCGATTCTGTCGCGTAGCGGCTGCAATTGGGCCTCATGATTCAGGGGCACAGTGTTCGTCCACCTCGGCGCCCCCAACATGATCCGAGCTGCAGTATTTTGGACGACGTTGAGTCTTCGAAGGTGCGTTGGGCGGGCATGGACAAGGGTAAGTGCCCCATAGTCGATGAGACAGCGCACCACCTGCACATAGAATAATCGGAGAATGTCACGGCTGGCCCCTGACCTAGGGCTGGCGAGGGCCCGCATGGCGGTGACCCGTTGCATGGTCCGCTCTCTGACGTACTCCGCCTGATTCCGAAAGGAGAGCCGATTGTCGATGTGCACTCCCAGGTACAGGTAGCTACTGACCCAGTCGAGATTGACTCCTGACATCTGCAGTCTCCCCTCCGGCACATTGGCATGCAGGATCATGGCCTTGGATTTTTCTGCTGAGACCTTGAGGCCGAGACGACGGCAGGCGGTGGAGAGGAGGTTAAGGTCACGTTGGGCTCTATGCATCAAACCACATCTCTCGGTGATGATGAGGGCAAGATCATCAGCGTAGCTGAGCAGCTGGGTGCCTAAAGAGAATGGCAGCTGCACCAGCTCATGCATCAGGACATTGAAGAGAGCGGGGCTGAGGACCCCTCCCTGCGGGGTGCCGTTTTCAAGGGGCCTGAGGGTGGACACTTGTCCCTGGAAACGCACTCGTGCACACCTGCCCTGCAGGTATGAAGAGATCCAGGCAAGGAGCCTTCCCTTCACGCCCCTGCCTGCTAGGAGGTCAAGGATGGCTGGTGCGCTGGCAAGCTCAAAGGCTTTCTCGAGGTCCAGGAAGACAACAATTTTGGGTCTCTTGTTTGACCCAATGCCTGCAAGGAGGGTGGTGATGCTCTCTGCTGTGCCCACTCCTCGTGTGAAGCCGTATATGTGACGGTGTTCCGGGCCAAGCTTCCACCGTAGTCGCTCAAGGATCATCCTCTCAGCCGTCTTGGACAGACAGCTGGTGAGAGAGATGGGCCTCATGCTTTCCGGGTCCCTGGGCTTGGGGATGGGCAGGACGATGGCCTCCTTCCACGCAGTGGGGAGTTGTCCAGCCCTCCAGGAGCAGTTGATGACCTCCAAGAGTGCATCATGTCCAGAGGGGCCCGCCCTTGCGATCATACTGTAGGTGATGCCATCCTGGCCGGGGGTGGTGTCGTGTGATGTCCTGAGGGCTGCCTTCAGCTCCCGGTCGCTGAAGTCTACATCGGTGTCGTCGTGTTCGCAGCATGCAGCCTGTAGCCTGGCAGTCCTGTCTGGGAGGAGGACAGCCTGGAGGTTCTGCACATCTTGTGGCAGGCGTGCTGTTGCTGCCCTGGAAGTGAAGAGGTCGACCAGCCTCTCTGCTTCACCAGCCGGGTCATGGTGAGCACGCGCTGTTCCTCTGCGTTTTCCGGTAGCTATACCTATTTTCGCCCAGATCTCAGACAGGGTAGTGGCATGGCCGAAGGAGGCACACCATTCGAACCACTTTGCCAGGCGGACTCTGTGGGAGATGTGGCGAGCGTGCCGCACCACCTCTCTCAGTAGCCGAAGGGTGTCAGCAGTAGGGTTGCGTCTGTGGAGCCTGCGGGCACAGTTGACACGGTGGTTCTGCTCCTTGACTGTCTCGTCGTAGAACCACCAGTCCCGCTTGATGGTACCTCCAGCCTTGGTAAGTGGGATGGCCACCTCAGCCGCATGGGTGACGGCAGCTTGGAGGTTCTGGGCAGCCGCATCAGGATTGTCAGAGAGGGAGGTCGTCTCCCACCATTGCTGTATGACATCCTGGAAGCACTGCCAGTCCGCCTTCTTGAAATTCCACCGTGGAGGCGGTGTGTATGGGATGTGCTGGGTGAGCGCCAGCGTGGTGACGATCGCGAAGTGGTCGCTGGTGAGAAGTGGGTGGAGTTCCCACCTCACTCCAGGCTGCAGTCTCCGAGAGAGGAGAGTGACATCCAGTCGGTTGCCGCCGTGGTGTGTCGGCTCCCCATTGTTGAGGAGGACGACGTCAGGAACATCATCGAGCACAGCCGCCAAGTGCCTGCCCGTCTCATTGGTATGGGAGACAGAGTGGAGAAGCTCATGATGGGCGTTGATGTCCCCCGCCACGAGCACGCCCTCGAGGCGAGATATGGACAGAGCTGCAACCTCCGAGAGGTCGAGAGTAAACCGTGCGCTCCGGTACACATTGTAAATAGTCAGTGGTCCAGATGGCAGTTGCAGCGTGACAGCTTGCACCTCCACCCCTTCACCGCAGTTGATAGGGTCAGTGACAATCGAGTGGGGGATGCAATTCCGCACATAGATTGCGGTGCCCCTGGCGGGGGGCCAACCACGCTGCAGGTATGCAGAGAACCCAGGGATGCGTGGCTGTGGGGCGGGTGGGGGCTTGACAAGGGTTTCTTGGAACAGAAACACATCTATCTCATCCCGGACTGCCGCCTGGATAGCTAGGTGGAGTTTCTGCCTCAGACCACAGATGTTCCACTGGAGAATTTTTAGGGACTGCCGGGCGACCCGTCGGACTCCATCTCCTCCTGTTCGGCCATGGTCCTCCGGAACATCCGTGCGTGTTCTACCATTTCCTCGGGCGTGAAGACCTGGGTGAGGTGATCTTTCAGGGCTGCTGAGTCGACCCTCTCCAGGAGAGCCATGCTGTACACGGTAGTCAGGAGCTCCTTGCAGACCTGCCTGTCCTTCATTGATGGGAGTAGCATGGATAGCACCTCTACCACAAGCTTGATTACGGTGACAATGTGAACCTGCGAGGTGCCCTCCCTCTGGGGGGACAGGGCTTCCTTGGCTGCGGCCTGAGGTTGTTGGCCCACTCCCGCGATTGTTGCTGCTGCTGACCCGCAGGTCGCGCAGGTCTCCGTGGTTCTCTGTGCCATCTGACTGGGTGCCGCGGCCTGTTTCCTGCTGCACTCGGGTGGGGACTGACTCGGACGGGAAGTCCCTTGCTGGTGTCCTGTCTGGTGCTGAGTAGCCGCAGCTCCTTGAGCAGCGTCCCTGAGCCGGGCTTGTTGTGTTCCTTTGTTCCGTTTCTGCTGAGGCTTCGAGACTTGCCCATGCCGTTGTTCCCCTTGCGGTGCAACTGGTCTCCTCTGTTGCTCCCCCAGTGCTGGGAACTCTCTGCTGTAGGGTGTGGCCGCCACAGAGGGGCCTGTGCTGGCTGCCGCGATTGGCCGGTGATGATAGTTCCATGGGTTGGGGCGTGGAGAGGGGGCATTGGTCGATGTCCCCACCTGTTGCTGTTGGGTGTTTACCGAGTTGGGCTGGGCTGTCGCCACAGGGGCCATCCGCTGTCGCACCTGTTGCCACCGCTGTACCATGACAGGACAGCCCTGGTTCCATGCGTGGTGTTTCTTGCCGCAGTTGGCGCACTTGGGTTCGGGGCGTGGGGTCTCGGGGGCGGGCTGCTTGAGCAATGCAATGCAATCCTTGGAGTCGTGCTGCTTGCTGCAGACTCCACACTTCTTCACATGTTGGCAGGTAGCCGCGATATGGTTGAAACCCTGGCAGTTGTAGCATTGTAGTGGGCCCTCTACATATGGCCGAATCTTGAACCGCCCCCACACCCCCAGTGCGATGTGGGATGGTAGGGGCCCTCGGTGGTGGATCAACATATTCCGTGTTGGAATCTTGTTGGTCCCGGTGGTCAGCCTCTCTGCCTTGACAATGTTGGTTGCATCGAGGAATCGCTCTGCTGGTATGGGTACAGGGACGTGGAGCACAACCCCCTTGTGCATCTTTTCTTGAGCCAGGAGCTCCCTTATCCTCGGATTCTCTGCAGCCATTGCCTTCAGTCGATCGTATGTGTCCTCGTCGCGCGGCTTCGCCACGATCTCTCCCCTGAGTGTGATGTCGCAGCTGAGCTTGATGGAAGGCATGGTCGCCTCCAGGTTCTTCACCATGTCGTAGTGAGGGATAATGAACTTGTTGAAGGCCACAGTTGGTTGCCTTGCAGCACGGTTCTGAGGTCTTGAGCGCCCCTGTTCCATCTCGTTCTCCTCTGTTGCCTGTGAGGCTTCGTCTGGGTTGGTTGTTCCTGGTGCCATCTGCTGAGGAGGAGGGTCCCGGGTCACTTCCATGGTCCCCATATGATGGGGGGTGTCCACCTGCTGGGCCGGGCTTGGGTTGGCCTCGGCTGTCCTCATCGTCCCCTGGCCATCTGGGGAAGCAGCTGGGATCAGCTGAGGCGCTTCTGTGGCATCGCCCCTGCAATGCAGGTTGTCCTTGGGTTTCTTCGCTGGCCCTTCCACTTCCTCCACGTCGCCCTGACAGTCGTCGTCGCATGATGACATGGGCCGTTTGCCTCTTGGTTCCTGAGATGACATGGCCGTACAGCCACCCCAACGAGGCTCGTAGCTGTGTGCCACAGTTCCCAAGACCTATTAACAACGCAGCTGGGTTCACAGTGGTTCACAAGCGAGTATCACGTCACTCACTGGTATCGTATTGTGAAGACCTAGGTTACAAATGGATATTTTCCCAGAGCACTGAGCACACACATATGACTCACAATTGCACGAATGGCGAGGGCAATCAGGTGCTATGCGTAAACTAACACAGCACCAGGCACCTGGCGAGCTGTACCAGTGCACGAAGCACACTGGCTGGTCAGCGCCACGCCACAGCACACGTACGAATCACACGAATGCACGACAGATTCGCAATTGTGCGTAAACTAACACAAAACTCACTGCAGAATGTCTTGAAAGAAAAGCACTTAGTCACGAACGTTCCCGTGCGTAGCGATGGCGCGGCGCAGCACGCACGAACCCCAACGAATTATGTTGCCACGGTAGCACACGTATGACTGGCGTGGCTGTGCGTAAACTAACACAGAACACGCCAGACTCACTGCAGAATGTCTTGAAAGAACAGGACTTAATCACGAAAGTTCCTGTGCGTAACGGTGGCGCGGCGCAGCACGCACGAACGCCCACGAAAGCACACGAATTATGTTGCCACGGTAGCACACGTATGACTGGCGTGGCTGTGCGTAAACTAACACAGAACACGCCAGACTCACTGCAGAATGTCTTGAAAGAAAAGCACTTAGTCACGAAATTTCCTGTGAGAAACCATGCGTAAACTAACATGGACCTCACAGGGAACATCCCAGCATTCGTGCGTGCTCCCACGAATGCGTGGTCCACGCACGAAGGCGCGAACCGTGCGTAAACTAACACAGGTCGGCGAGAAGGAGTCACTCTGAACACTGAGCGATCCACTCTGAACACTCCAAAACCTCCGTATCGCGTTCTAAGGTCTATGACTGATATCAGCAGAGGGGTGCCGTGCACAACCGCACTCCACCGAGGTCAGGCAGCGACTCTCTTTTGACACAGTAGACCACAACATCCTTCTCCACAAACTTGATCATTACGGTATAAGAGGCCATGCTCTTGCTTATTTCAAATCTTACATTACTAATAGGTATCAGTACGTCACCATTAAAGACACAGCATCAGCAACACGGCCACTCGATACTGGAGTTCCGCAGGGAAGTGTCCTTGGTTCCCTTCTCTTCTTCATATACATCAATGACCTTCAAAACGTATCCCAACATCTGAAACCCATTCTCTTTGCTGATGACACGACTTATGTCATCTCTCACCCTAATCTTGCCACCCTCAACACCATTGTGAATGAGGAGCTGATTAAAATATCGACTTGGATGACAGCCAATAAACTTACGCTTAACACTGACTGGTAGCAGAACAGGAGATGCACAAATTAACATTAAGATTGACAACACTCTAATTACCAGAAATAATGGGGGGAAATTCCTAGGCTTATACCTTGACAACAACCTGAATTTCAGCACCCATATCCAGCATATAACCAAAAAAGTATCCAAAACGGTTAGGATCCTCTCCAAGATACGATACTACGTGCCGCAAAATGCCCTTCTCACGCTATACCACTCACATATTTATCCATACCTCACCTATGCTATTTGTGCTTGGGGATCAACTGCAGCAACACACCTAAAGCGAATAATAACCCAACAAAAAGCTGCAGTAAGAATAATCACTAAATCCCATCCCTGGCAACACACCCCCCCACTCTTCATAGACCTAAACTTACTCCCAGTTCAGTACATCCACACTTACTACTGTGCAATCTACATCTACAGGGCCTTAAACTCTAATATCAACCTTGACCTAAAACGCTTTCTTGATAGTTGTGACAGAACTCACAGGCATAACACCAGACACAAACATCTCTACGACATTCCCCGTGTCCGACTAAACCTTTACAAAAATTCAATGTATGTCAAAGGCCCTAAAATCTGGAATGCCCTACCTGAGAACTCTAGAACTGCAGACACATTCATCACCTTCAAAACTACCATTAGAAAACATCTTATCTCCCTGATACACCCCGTCAACTAACTACACGAATACCACCTGGTGGTTCACACTTACACTCACTCACTCATTTGACCATAAACAGAAATATTAATCTCAATCTTAAAATAATGATTCCTGTGATACTCCAATACTGAAACTATGTACTGTGCCAAAACAAAAGCATTCACATTGCTAAACTTACAAACTAGTATTTAGTCACTTAGCCATAATACCAACTTACCTCATAATTTGTAATATTTTACAATTAAGAATAAAACTAAATATGCCCGAAATGCCTAGCCATGCTAAGCGTTCTAGTGGTACACTCTGTAATCACAATTTTACTACATGTAAACCACACAATAACCAAATTTCTGTAAACTCAGCATTGTAATCCTTATAGAGAATAAACTTTGAATGTGTGATGGGATCCATAGCAATTGTACATTAATTCCTTTGTCCCAAATTTTTGAGTATCTATACCTGGCTTCTCCAATGAGCATGTTGTTGGAGTCATTATATGAGTCAAGAGCCTTCAATGATGACATAGAATCAGTAATGATGATAGAGTCAAGCTCAGTGTCTTAGGTTAGCTTTAGCGCCATTAGGATTGCAAACAATTCAGTTTGCAGTGTAGAGGCCCAGTTGTTAATTCTTATGCCTAACTCAACAAATTTATTATCGTTCTTAACTAGGGAGGTGGCAACAAGAGCAGATGCAGCCCTGCCAGAAGACTCCTGTTTAGATCCATCAGTGTATATAACTTGTGATAACTTATTACTACCAGCTAGGTGAGAAATTTCTTCTTGAGCAGTTGCTCTAGCAAGAGATTTAAGGAAGGGATTACTAGCAATGAGCTTCTTGGGAGGGACTTGTAGGTATGTGATATTAAATGAACACATCTTCCACGGAGGGGTGAAATGCTCTTGTTGCCTACAGTGATACAGTTCATGCAGGTTATAAAACTAAATGCAATTGCACGTTTTCACAATCCATTTAGATCTGTGTGTATTTACCTCTAGACACTTGGTAAGATTCATTGTGACAGTGTCTGGTTCGTTTCTCAACATTCTAATACCGAGTACAGTGTTAATCTCAACAATCCTATCACTGATACTAGAAATACCAAGCTCCTTCCTCATGTTAAGAACTTTTGTAGATCTGGGACAGCCAAGAATAATCCTGAGAGCTTCATTTTGCATTAACCCCAAGGGTCGGAGAGAACTTTCTCTAACTAATATCAACATGGGAGCAGCATAATCAATTAAGGACCTAACATAGGCTATGTACACCATTCTCACGATTCTCACATTAGCACCATAGTTGGGGTTGTAGCCAGCAACAGCTTTGAGAGCATTTAGCCTAGCTTTGCATTTCTTGTTTAGTTGTGGTATAGTGGATTTGTTAAAGGGTACATCTACACCAAGATATCTATAAGTTTTAAATTAACGTAGCTAATGATTTCACCCTGCAACTAGATGGGTGGGGGATGTCGTTTGCTTGTTAATATCTTTGTTTTAGAGGAAGATATTATGAGGCCTAGTCGATTACAAATTTCTTGAACTTCATTAAGAATGGTATTCATCTTCTTATGCCCTGTTGTATGGATCATGATATCATCAGCATAGCTTATATGTTTAGGTGAGGCAGGTAGAGCATTTAGGAGAACATTAATCAGAATATCAAATAGCATGAGACTAAGAACTCCTCCCTGCGGTGTACCTAGGGACATTTCTTTAGAATCACTTCTGAAGCCTTGGTAAAGGACAGAGGATACTCTATTTGACAGGTATCCTATTATCCAGCAGAGTAAGCTACCACCAATATTCATTTTGGCTAGTTCATGTAGTATAACGGTTCTGTTCGTAATATCAAATGCAGATTTTAGATCAAGAAAAGTGGTAAAACTAGTAGAGGTGTGTGCAGTGAGAAAGGTGGAAATACAGTTCTGCACACTTTTACCTTTCATGAACCCATAGAGGTAGGGGGAAAGTTGGTGTCTGATTCTGTAGTACAGTCTGTTAAGTATCATTCTTTCAAAAGTTTTAGAAAGACAACTAGTTAAGGAGATCGGCCTAAATGTATCAGGCTGTTGGGGCTTAGGGATAGGCACAATGAGACTATTGGTCCAAGAAGTAGGAAGAACTCCCTCAATGTAACTGGAATTATACAGTGCTGCGAAGGCTTACTCAGCCCTGTAACAACTTCAGACAATATTACCAAGGTTGGCTCCTCCTCAGGAAAATTAGTGAATAGAAAAAGAAATAATAACAGACAAACATAAACACTTTATTATATAGAAAATATAAAATATAAAACACTTAAATATGAAATATTAATCCTACATTAAAGAAAATGAAAAATGAAAAATATAAATGATAAGTGAATTCAACGCTAATATGTATAGGGGTGTCTGGTGTTGGTGACACTGTGTTGTTGAAATTGTAGCCGTTGCTGATGATGGGAGGGGATCGCAGGTGTTGGTTACGACCCACTGGCTAGTTCTTCACAGTAGATAGAGCCTTGAGTAGTATCCCGATGACAGGAAAGCAGGTTCTTTACCGCTGCAATGATGTGGGGTTACGTCCTGCAATTTCATACAGGTGCACAGGTAATTAAATCCAAAATGGGACGTCTCCAGGACGTTAGTCCGTCTCCTGTTCTTCTCGTTGATTGACAGGTGACCCTCACTGTCATTCAAGCTGAAAAGATAGACAGGTTACCCACTGCTTAAACAATCACTCTCCATGGCAAGTACAATACTCAAAAGACGTGGTGATTATTACAACAGTCAACCTAGAGCAAGACTGAAAGGACTAAGTTTATTATTGGTCAAAAGTGAAGCTTTTAACCAATAAATCCACTAGAATACAAGATTAGATTTTGCCACCGAAGTGGCTAGTTTATTGTGCACCCCATATACATCCTGTGGACGGTAGCGCGAGAGCATATGGATACACAAAAGGCCTAGGAACTAGGCCCCAAAGGGTTAACAGGAATACATATGGATTTATATCTACATATCTATAGTTCACTTATCTGTTACAAGCAAATTTAGAAAATTTGCTTAGTATATCTGGTATCTTATTTTCATTAATAAGATATCTTGACATGTCACATAGGTTATTATACTGTCTGTCTCTGTATTCCTCAATAAGTGGACAATTAAGCACATAGTGTTCAAGAGAGTGACCATATGCCTGATCACATAATTTACATTTAGTTTGATCATCATCTGTGTGTCTCCCAAACTGCCAGAAGTACTTGTAACCAAGCCTAAGCCTGGCCACTACAACATCAGTCAGTCTGTTCACATTGCAAGTTGCTCCATAAACATACTTATCTACGTTCATGTTATCATAGTGGGTTATAGATCTACTCAGGCTTCTAACTGCATTCCTATAACAATCATTTTCATTATTTACTTCTCTCCTAATATTATTCCTAATGCTAGACACAGTTATACCAAAGTTATATTCTACATTCTCCTTCTGGATACTCTTCTTGGCTAACATATCAACTTTATCATGAAGGAGTAATCCAATGTGTGATGGGATCCATAGCAATTGTACATTAATTCCTTTGTCCCTAATTTTTGAGTATCTATACCTGGCTTCCCCATTGAGCATGTTGTTGGAGTCATTATATGAGCCATAGAATACAAGGCAGGCATGTACTTACAGTAGTGTTGGGAGCTGTGAGTCGAGTGATTTACTGTTTGACCAGAGCCTCACACGTCACCTTTCAAGGGGGGGGGGAAGAGGGAGGGGAAGGGATAGCAGGAGCTAGACTGACCCTACCTTAACAAGCAGCCGGCAGTCAAACTATCACTTTCAGGGAGGGGGAAAAAAGGTGGGAAAAACGGGAGCTTGACTTACCCTACCTTAACTAGTAGCCGGCAATGAAACTATCGTTACTATATCGCTACTCCTATCTATTGAACTTTTCCCTCACACTCCCCCATACCAAGACTTATAGTCAAGGAGTATAAGAAGAATAGGCGAGGAAAAAGTTCTAACATGTGGAAGTTGCGTAAGGCAACAAATCTTCTACTGACTGTCACGACTTAGCCAGTCAGAGAAATAATTGGATAAACCATTGATATACACAATATGGAACTTAAAAGCCTGGAGTGCCAATGTCCACCTCAAGAGGCGACTGTTGGTTCCCTTAAAAGTTTCTAGGTATATCAAAGGTTTGTGGTCCGTTTCTAAAATGAATTCTTCTCCCAGCAAATAAAATTTAAGTTTGGAGATACCCCGCTCAAGGGCTAAACATTCCTTTTCTATTGTGGAGTATCTTGTTTCTGCGGTAAGGAGTTTCCGGCTTAGGAAGCATACAGGAAAGGGAGTACCATCATGGTATTGTAGTAACACCGCACCTAAGCCAGTATTGGAGGCATCAGTTCTCAAACACAATGTTTTATTAATATCTGGAATCTTAAGTATAGGGTCTTTCGAAAAGATATTTTTAATCTCATTAAACTTTCCCGAGCTACGTCGGAAAGTTCAAGAGGTTCCTTCACAGACTTTTTAAGGAAGTCGGATAAGATGCCTGTAAGATCAGTAAGGTTCGGGATAAACCGTGCATAAAAATTTACAGAACCAAGAAAGCTTTGCATGAGCTTCTTGGTTTTGGGGAATTTAAATTCTAATAAAGCTTTGATCTTACTGGGGAGAGGCTGCAGAGAGTTATTAGAAAGTACCAGTCCAAGATATCTAATCTTGTTATACCCAAGGAAGCATTTCTTCGGCTTGGCAGTGAGGCCATGTGAGCGTAACCTACGCAAAACTGATGTTAATGTTAGGATATGTTCGCTCCACGTAGATGTCATTACGTAAATGTTATCAAAATAAACTGAAACATTTGGCATATTACCCAAGACCTTTCTCATCAGTCTCCCGTAGGTAGCACAGGCAGTTACCAAACCGAAGGGCATAGTTCTATACTGCATCAGTACTTGGTGTGTAGGAAAAGTGGTGTACTGCTTAGAAGAAGGATCTAACATTACTTGATGATATGCCTGCGCAATATCAATCTCTGAAAAGAAGGAAGCGTCATAAAATTTGTGTAGATCGCTATCTATTAAGGGCATAGGCTCAGCATCCCACCGAGTTATAGCATTAAGGCCTCTGAAGTCAATAGCAAGTCTATATGAATTATCCTCCTTCTTAACCATGACTACTGGTGAACAATATGAAGATACTGAAGGTTCATTGATCTTTAGTTTTAATAATTTGTCTACCTCTCGGTCAAATGCATCCCTAAAGTGAACTGGAACTGGGTATAATTTTCGTTTGATAGGATTGTTCGTCACTAAGTCAATCTTATGGACTACCGTGGAGGTAACACCTGGAATATCAGTAAAGACGTCTGAAAAGTTACTCAAACATTGAAGTAGTTCATGTCTCTTATGGCCATCCAAAGATTCATTAATATTAATGTTGGTTGCATCCGAGTGGTCAAGAGTCACCAAGTCATGTAGTCCTTCATCATAGTCTAAGTTAGAGGTGTCAATTACGCACACTTTACATTCTTCAGTTGTCTTATCAAGTTCGTGTGGAAAAACTAAGTCAAAGTTATTAAGGCAGTTAACCGAATTTCTTCGGTAATGTTTCTTAAGGATGTTGATATGATAAAGCTTAGGTTTTCCCTTGACTTCTATGAGGTAGTCAACTTTCCCACAAATTTTTAATACTTTATATGGACCTTTCCATGCTACTAATAATTTATTTGACTTCATAGTCAAAAGTACAAGAACTTCATCTCCTACTTTAAAACTTCTCCTCTGACTTTTGGAATCAAAATAGGTTTTGTACTGGTCCATTGACAAGCTTAGGTTTTTCGAAACTATGTCAGAGGTCTCCTCAAGTTTGGATCTAAGGTCAAGGAGAAACTGGTAAGAAGACTGAACCTCAGCATTTACCTCCTCATTAGTCCATAAGTCATGAAGGATGGACAGTGAACCTCTGGCCTGTCTACCATAGAGAAGTTCAAAAGGTGAAAACCCCAAAGAGTCACTGGGAACTTCCCTCAGGCAAACAAAGCACAGGGTAGGTAACGATGCCACTCCTTAGGTTTAAGGGAGCAAAGTTTCCTTAAAATGGACTTGAGAATCGAATGCTGGCGCTCAATCCTCCCATTACAGCTGGGATGATAGGGTGTGGTGAAGAGAGGCTTCACTCCCAGAAGTTGGTATAGATGTTGCATTAAGTCAGATGTGAATTGTGTCCCCCGGTCAGACAAAATTTCTCTAGGGATGCCCACTCTGAAGAAGATGGACAAAAGGGCTTCAGCCACCTCTGTAGTAGTTATGGTCTTTAAGGGAACGGCTTCAGGGAAACTCGAAGCATAATCAACTAATGTTAATATATATCTATGTCCCCCAGATGAAAGTGGAGATAAAGGACCAACGATGTCAATAGCTACTCTTTCAAACGGTGCCGTAAAGATTGGCATTTTGACCATAGGTACTCGCCTGGTACCTCGGGAGGATGACAGTTGGCAAACTTTACACGATCTACAATAAGTAGTGACATCTGAGGGCATTTTAGGCCAAAAATAGGTTTCCCTAATTTTATTTAAAGTTTTACGATGCGAGAAATGTCCGGCCACTGGCAGGTCATGAGCCATTTTAAGAACAGTCTCTCTGCATTGACTTGGAACAACTAAGATGGAATAGTCTGTCTCATCTGAATTTAATTTGAATACTGACTAGTGCAAGATACCTTTTATATATTCAAATTTATATGAAAAGTTTTTCCTTTGGATAGCTTGATTTTGTTTAGCGGCATTATGGCAATTCTGAAGAGAAGGGCAATTACGTTGTAACTTGACAAAGGAGTCCTTCGATATGTCTAAAGACTTAAAGTCAGGGAAAATCAAAGGATGGACAGTAGGAGAAGCCTGGGCTTTGGTCTGAGCCCTGGTCAAGACATTTATGGTATCGGAGGTGATATCTTCACTTTCATCTAACAAGTGAACCGGTGATCCTACTACCTCGCTTTCGAGAGTAGCATCACTGGTTTTTAATCCCACATGAATCTCACGAGACATTGTCTCATCTGAACTTTCGAGGGGCTTCTTCGACTCTACAGGAAGAGGATCTGAAACACCTATGTCCATCTTTGGTGATGAGAGGTCAACCTCAGTAGGAAGAATGGCACCGTTTACATTACCTATTAGTACGGAGCAAGAAGTGATGGGAGCTAGTACGGCTTCAGACCAACCTGTGAACCATTTAGACCTAATGATACAACGGATGGTAGGAAAAGTGTCTGTACGGCCCAAGTAGTCTGAAAGTATAGCAGAGGAATGAGTTTCTTTAAGATTAGGGAACAGCTTATCAGAAATTACTATACATGTGCATCCAGTGTCTCGTAAAATGGTAGATACATTAAGTCCATTAACTGTTCCTGAACAAAAGGGTGCTTGGTCATTACAGTCTTTAAAACATCTTCCAACTTTTTGGACCTTCTTAGAAGGACAATCTGGACGTTTATGTCCCTTAACACCACACAAATGACAAACAGAAATAAAAGAAGTCATTTTACTTTCCACTAGAGGCTTTGATTTCTTAAGGTCTGATGAGCCCTTGCCCTTAGGGTTCGATCCCTTTAGGTCTTTATAGGAATTGTGAGCCTCAGCATACAGGTCAGCAGCCTCAGCAACTTCCTCAGCTTTAATCAGGTTACGTTCTCTAATGAATGTTCGTATCTGGTGAGGAAGAGCTGTCAGGAACTGGTCAGCAACCATGAAGTCTCGAAGAGATTCATAACTGTGATCAATTCCTGAACTCGATAGTCTATCCAAAAGTCGAACAAACGAAAGAGTGTTACCTGTAACTGTTGAAAGTTCTGGCCAGGCTGTAAGGTGGCATACCTGAAATCTTTCCTGTAAGAATTAGTGGTTTTTTGATATGCTTTAAGGATTGCCTTCTTCAGTAGGTTATAATTACATATGATATCCTGCGACAAAGTTGCATAGATATTTAAGGCTGTACCAGAAAATAACATTCCTAACCTGGTAGCCCAGGTGTCAGCAGGCCATTCACAGAGGGTAGCGGTATTTTCAAACCTGATAATGTAAGAAGTTATGTCTTCCCCCTCTGTGAAGGGGGGTAAATTAGATGTTGGAATATGTGCACTGACTGCACGTTGTTCCATTACTCCTTCCTCTAATTGTTGTTGTGTAAAAGTTAACTTTTTATTCTCTAATTCAAGGCGAGATTTTTCGAGCTCACGATCCTTTTCTCTCTCTATTAACTCATGTACTCTAGCTTTTTCCTCAACTTCTCTATCCTTTGCTCTTTCCTCAAGTTCTCTTAATTTAACCTGTTCCTCACGTACCCTAGCTCTTTCCTCACGATCAAGTCTATCACGCTCTTTTTGGTCTTCTCGCTCTCTTTCTAACTGTCTCTCTTGGATTTCTCTCTCAATTCTCTCTCTCTCCTTTTTCTCCTGTCTTTCAAGGTTCTCTTTCTCCTTTTTCTCTTCTCTTTCGATTCTCTCTCTCTCCTTTTCTTCTTCTCTTTCCCTTTCTAACTATCTTTCTTCTCTCTCAATTCTCTCTCTTTCAAGTCTTTCCTGGATCTTAGCACTAATGAAAGATTCTAAATTTTTCCCTGTTATTCCTAACTTACTTCCAGCGTTCATCCAAAACTGGTATTCATCCATACTTGCAAGAATAACTTAAACTATCAGGGGAAATGAAACGGGTATTAAAGAAAACGGAGGGTTCAATTCCTGCTCTGCTCAAGCTGTAAATAAACCAGAGGGCTCGATCCCTGCTTCAATTAAACAATATGTATTAACGAAAACGAAGGGTTCTATGCCGGCTCTGAGCAAACAATAAGTAGAATGGGGTCCCTTGACCATCCAATCTTCTCACCAACAAATCAAGAGTGTCCTATGACAGTTCCCTTGATATAATAAAGAGCTCAATGAAACAAGTTGTCACTGGAAAATCTCGGGTCCCTGGAGTCTAATCCTCCAAAGTGTTTCAAGCTTACATATAAAAGTGGCAGAATTAAATATTATATCCTGCCTGACTTGACTTACAATAAATTGAGACTATAACAATCACCAAATCTTTTAAATACCTGTACCGTAGTCCTACCATAGAGAAAGATTACTCATGGCTGGTGGTAACCGTCTGTGGTATGCGGCGTTGAAGTTCCAATGGTAGATTCGAGATGGAGTTGAATCTTGATTCAGTAGAGTTGATCCTGGCAAGGTCGCCACTTGTGAAGGCTTACTCAGCCCTGTAACAACTTCAGACAGAATTACCAAGGCTGGCTCCTCCTCAGGAAAATTAGTGAATAGAAAAAGAAATAATAACAGACAAACATAAACACTTTGTTATATAGAAAATATAAAATATAAAACACTTAAATATGAAATATTAATCCTACATTAAAGAAAATGAAAAATGAAAAATATAAATGATAACTGAATTCAACGCTAATATGTATAGGGGTGTCTGGTGTTGGTGACACTGTGTTGTTGAAATAGTAGCAGTTGCTGATGATGGGGGGGGGTCGCAGGTGTTGGTTACGACCCATTGGCTAGTTCTTCACAGTAGATAGAGCCTTGAGTAGTATCCCGATGACAGGAAAGCAGGTTCTTTACCGCTGCAATGATGTGGGGTTACGTCCTGCAATTTCATACAGGTGCACAGGTAATTAAATCCAAAATGGGACGTCTCCAGGACGTTAGTCCGTCTCCTGTTCTTCTCGTTGATTGACAGGTGACCCTCACTGTCATTCAAGCTGAAAAGATAGACAGGTTACCCACTGCTTAAATAATCACTCTCCATGGCAAGTACAATACTCAAAAGACGTGGTGATTATTACAACAGTCAACCTAGAGCAAGACTGAAAGGACTAAGTTTATTATTGGTCAAAAGTGAAGCTTTTAACCAATAAATCCACTAGAATACCAGGCAGGCATGTACTTACAGTAGTGTTGGGAGCTGTGAGTCGAGTGATTTACTGTTTGACCAGAGCCCCACACGTCACCTTTCGGGGGGGAAGGGAAGAGGGATGGGAAGGGATAGCGGGAGCTAGACTGACCCTACCTTAACAAGCAGCCGGCAGTCAAACTATCACTTTCAGGGAGGGGGAAAAAAGGCGGGAAAAATGGGAGCTTGACTTACCCTACCTTAACTAGTAGCCGGCAATGAAACTATCGTTACTATATCGCTACTCCTATCTATTGAACTTTTCCCTCACAAGTGCTAACAAAGGGTTATCAGGCACGTGCCTTAGAGTTCTGAGAATATCATAGGTTATACCATCCTCTCCAGGAGCAGTTGATCGACCTGTAGTTAATGCATTATCTAATTCATACTCGGTAAAGAGGCAATCACTCTCATCAACTGTGTGTGTATTGTACTTTTTATTGTTTTTTTGATGCTTAGTCCTATTCCTAACTTAATAGTATATGTTAGTGTAAACTTGTTATCTAGTATTTGTATGCATTATAAGGGGAAAAAAAGGGTGTTCCACTTTACGGCAATTTCCACTTTACGGCAGTAGCCTGGCCCGGTGGCCTGGTGGCTAAAGCTCCTGCTTCACACACGAAGGGCCCGGGTTCGATTCCCGGCGGGTGGAAACATTTCGACACGTTTCCTTACACCTGTTGTCCTGTTCACCTAGCAGCAAATAGGTACCTGGGTGTTAGTCGACTGGTGTGGGTCGCATCCTGGGGGACAAGATTAAGGGCCCCAATGGAAATAAGTTAGTCCTCGATGACGCACTGACTTTCTTGGGTTATTCTGGGTGGCTAACCCTCCGGGGTTAAAAATCCGAACGAAATCTTATCTTATCTTAACCTAACCTGCCGTATAAGTGGGGCCCTACTGTATGTGTCTCTTGTGACCAACGAGATGCTTTAATCTATCATTTATCCATTTATGGGCATTTTGGTTTGATCTGATTTCCGTATTTGGAACATAAGATATCTGAGCAGACAGAACTATGCCCTGCAAAACGTCATATCATCAGCCATCACCACCTACATGACCCATAGTCAGGTCAATCCAGTTTAGACCACCCAGGTAATTTTTCAGTTCTATGAAATCAGCTAAGCAGAAGTCAGGGACAGAGACTTGATTTCGATTATATGGGTAATTCCATGATATATTAAAACTGAGTGATTTGTTATCACTTTCCCTTAGTTCATCATTAACCTCAAGATTATTAATTTGTGATTCCCTGCTGGAAAGAACCAAGTCAAGCAGGTTATTTCCTGCAGTTGGTTCTGTCACAAACTGTTTTAAAAAGCAATCATGAATCGTATCAAGAAAGTCACTTGACTCTAAATTTCCTGTCAAATTACCCCATTTAATCTGTCTGAAGTTAAAATTTCCCATTAGCACATTTTCTTGTGTAGATGCCATACGAATTTCGTCCCATAGAAGTTTACTGCACTCCTTATCGAGGTTTGTGGGCCTGTAAATTTCACCCAATTTTAGTTTCTCAAGATCCTCGAGAAGCTGTAACCAAATGGATTCAGTGGATGATGCTTCTAATTTTATACCATATCTAACACAACAATTTAAATTATCTCTGACATCTATCGCTATTCCACCACCCTTCCTGTTGACCCTATCAGTGTGAATAATTTATTGCTTTGTACGCAGCATTCAGAAGGCATTTCTCTATCTTTCAGATTGAACCATTTCTCTGTTATAGCAATAATATCTATGCTTTCTGCACTTGCAATTAACCTTAGCTCGTCTATCTTATTTCTTACACTCCCACTATTATTACAGTAAACCATGAGGAAGCTAGTTTCTCGCTGCTCTCTGCTGTCTCCTTTTATTTGCTGACCAGTTCCATTGTCTTTATTTGTAACTTTATGATAAATAATGTCTTTTAAACATTTACTGTTTTCAGCATTAGTGCTGCAGCCTGACTGTTTTCCACATACACCCATACCTCTATCTTCTAATAGTTTAAAATACTAGACATGTCAGCAATGGCCCTCTCAATCGTGTTCATAAATTATACCACCCCTGCCCCAAAGAGATGTACCCCATCCCTTGCATACAAATGGTGTTTGCCATAAAAGTTATCCCAGTTGTCAATGAATGGGATTGCAAGCTCCTTGCAATATCTGTCCAGCCAGCAATTTACACTAATTGCCCTAGACATCCATTCATTGCCCACTTCTCTTCTAGGCAAGATGCAGCATATGATTGGGACCCCTCCCTTAGACCTAATTAAATCTATAGCTGACCTGTACTTATCTAGCAGCTCCCCTCTCCTACACTTCCCAATATTGTTTCCACCAGCACTGAGACAGATAATGGTTTTATTTCCATTATCTAACATTGTATTATCCAACCTGTTGACTATGTCTCCAACACCAGCTCCAGGAAAACACCCTCTCTATCTCACCTTCTTATTCCTATTACAGAAAGCCCGGTCCAAATATCTTACCAGTGAGTCACCAATCACTGAATGCGGTTATCTCTATTAGCAGGGAAGGCAGTACCATTACCATCACTGACCACTGAAGTACACTCATTCTGAAGAACAGAGAAGCGATTTCCTACCTTCAAATCTACTCTCACACCTGCGACCTCTTGATAAAATAGAGAACAGAGCAAGATGGTTCATCTCTCGCCGGAACCCTAATGGATAAATCTATCATTTCAGAAGAACCTTCAACACAGGAGGGATGTGGGAGGCTTTACTGTTATGTACAAGGCCAACACTATCAAGGTACTACTCGTGGCTCCACTCCGAAGACAGCGAGAACTGAGTTTATACACAACAAGACAGGCAGCAAGCAGCAGCTACACTTTGTACCCTTTTCCTGAACTTCACTTCATTTGAGATCATGTATTCCTAGAATGACTCGTGTCTGGAAAATATTCGTACAGAAAAATGACATCATCGAAACAAAGTCAGTTGACAAAATGAAATCTCCTTCCCACAGATGAAATCTGTGGTGAAAACGGAAGGAAAATGTAACTCAGTGAATGTTTGGTGAATGTATGTACTTTCCTCGTTAAGAAACTCAGGGCTACAAATTCGGTATGCTTTTAGGAAAAACCCGATGATGATGCCTCTTTTGGTCTTGGTATCTTGACTGGAATAGAAGTGTGTGAGATCCTTTTTATTGGTAGGTTTCCGATAAACTTGAAATCTTAGGTTGTTGTCTACTTTGTGAATGAGGACGTCGAGGAAAGGTAGCTTGTCATTGGACTCTTCTCCTAGTGTAAACTGGATCGCCGGTTCAACTGCGTTGAGCCTTGCCTGAAGACTCCGTACATCAAAACGTTTGGGAGTTATTACGAGGACGTCGTCCACGTAACGTAACCAAGTGACGCTTGAAGGGATGATGTTGGCGAAGTGTTCGGACTCTAGGTGTTCCATGTATAAGTTGGCTAGGACGGCACATGGAACACCTAGAGTCCGAACACTTCGCCAACATCATCCCTTCAAGCGTCACTTGGTTACGTTACGTGGACGACGTCCTCGTAATAACTCCCAAACGTTTTGATGTACGGAATCTTCAGGCAAGGCTCAACGCAGTTGAACCGGCGATCCAGTTTACACTAGAAGAAGAGTCCAATGACAAGCTACCTTTCCTCGACGTCCTCATTCACAAAGTAGACAACAACCTAAGATTTCAAGTTTATCGGAAACCTACCAATAAAAATGATCTCACACACTTCTATTCCAGTCAAGAGACCAAGACCAAAAGAGGCATCATCATCGGATTTTTCCTAAGAGCATACCGAATTTGTAGTCCTGAGTTTCTTGACGAGGAATGTACATACATTCACCAAACATTCACTGAGTTACATTTTCCTTCCTTTTTCATCAAAGACTGCAAGAAAAGAGCCCTTCAGATCATTAATTCTCCACGCACCAACACCACTCCCAACAAAGTTATAATTCTTCCCAACAGCCAGGTTGCACTGAACGTTTCTAAAGTACTTTCACAAGCTAACACCAGAGTCGCCATCGCTTCTAGCACTTCAATAAAGGATCTAACCAGGAGTAAACCAAAGCACCACGAACCAGTCAACGCAGGAGTTTACACTATACCCTGTTGGGGCTGTGACAAGATTTACTTAGGTGAAACAGCAAGAAACCTCGACATCCGCCTCAATGAGCACATTTACGCATGTAGGAACGATAACTTGAACAACGCCTGTGTACAACACCGATATTCCACCAATCATCTCATGAAATTCAGGGACGCCCAATTAGTGATCAAAGAAACTAATTTCCGCAGACGCAAGTGCCTCGAATCAGTACTGATCGCTGTTTCGAATACAATTAAACAAAACAACGGCAGCTTCACCATCTCCGAAGTCTTAGCAAGAATCCTCCTGAAAACAGTAAACCCTTCCATCACATAGTCTCTCCTGTTGTACTACACAAGCACATTACAGAGAGTGAACACTGAAAAAACCTGCCTCTATCCAGTCTACATTTGTCCAACCTATTTTTATGTTACCCAAGTAATAGCTTTTGTATCCTTTTACTCATGTACGAATTAATTGCTCTATCATATTGTATTACTACTACTACTACCACTAGAATTGCACCTCACTCTGAGCCTATATATACCCTCTGTGTCCATGTATTGTTTGTAATGGCTTGATAAAGCTCCTGGAGAGCGAAACGTTGCCACAATAAAATGTCACATTAGTTGCACTTGTGTCCTTTTACTTTACATATTGTCGGTAATTCTACCAACTTTATTACATTCATTCAAATGTAAAACAATAGTTAAGTCAGTACTGAGATAGAATTTCCCTTAGTTGTACGTAATTTTATCATATCCATTAATAATCCATATTCTTACCAAACACTGATATTATGATTTTAGTGATAGCTTGACAGTAGGCTGGCAAACAGCCTACTGTCTCTTATATTAAAATGAAAAGGTGCCTTTTTTATTCGTCTTCTGCTACACATGAACTGTTGATGGATATACGAAGACTTGATGAATCGAATCAGTATTTTATTACAGTTATTGATTTGCTGCTCCACTTACAAGGATTGCTCATATTTTCCGTCACGAACAGATTCGATGGCAAGTTTATCCTACAAAAAAAATCCTATACTCAAAATATCTTTTGTTTCCTATATGATTCTTAATAGTTTTTCCTATTCTATTTCTTGTCAATTGTAGAAGACTTAGCCATAGATCTAGCCGCGGGGAGATGATCTGTAAACAGATGCTACACACTGAAGACTGTCTTCTTGTCTTCTTACTTACCAAAGATCATTTATCACTGCACCAGGTGTTTCGAGGACCATGAAAGACCACTGTTGATGTTTGAAGAGGAGTATACCCCTGAGGCCTGCCACTTGGAATACCACACCATGTACCTAGTGGAGGCGTGCCAGTGCAGGGAATACCACATGCCAGGTATATACATTGTATTGTTGTAATAATAAGTTGGCGTTTGGAGGCGCGTGAGTTTCCCTGTCTACTATTATCATGTTTATTTTTCCCATATAATCTACCTTGTCCATAATTACTGTCTGAGCAAAGCTCAGGCCTCTGCAACACAATTGTCCTCAGAGATCTGTTAAGTTAAACCATGAATTAAAGAAAGATCCTGGACTTCACCTTACGAAAGCAGACAAAGCAAATGCAATAGTAATTATGAACAAGGTAGATTATAGAGGAAAAATAACATATTAGAAGACAGGGTGTGAAGGTCCAACAGCCCTATTAGACTCTCAAAATAATTTTCTTGATATGTAAAATTGTATAGAATATAAAACACTTAAACAGGAAATTAATCCTACTTGAAGCAAAGAAATGAAAATGAAATATAAAAATAATTAGTGACTCAAAGCTAACATGTACACAATACCAGATGATGATGGTGGGGAGGGAGGTCACAGGTGGATGTGATTGTTGTAACACTTCTCTGGCCATTACAACACTTCCGAAGCAGTAGAGTCACCAGTCGTGACTCACAATGAAATGTTGGTGGGGTTATAACTGGGGAACAGCTGTAGGAGTGTGTATACCTGATTCCGAGTCAGCTTTGAGTGGAAAGGGAGCAGTTTGGGTACAGATGCCAGATTTAATCTCTGATCTCCGCAAGATCAGTGCTGCCCCTCTCATCTCGCCTGTGTCGGATGACCCGAGCCAATCATCAAGGACACACGATGATATCCGAAAGTCAAGTGACTGTGAACTGGTCGGAGGGACACACGTCACGTCCCACTGGGTGGAGAAAAGGGGAGGGGAGCGGAGACGATGCACACACCTGACAGAACTAGCATACTGCCTAATAAACTACCACCACCTACTCATACTTCCACCATTCCTTTCTAATGAACTTTCCCCTCATGGAAGGTTCCTTGATGTTGGTGAGGGGCTCTTGATTTAGGGAATTGGAACTGTGCTCCAGTTCCCTGAATTAAGCCTGAATGCCTTCCACATCCCCCCCCCCGGGCGCTGTATAATCCTGCGGGTTTAGCGCTTCCCCTTTGATTATAATAATAATAATCTAATGAACTTCTTCCTCACACAGGGGAACTGACATCTCCCTCAAGAGCTAAGCTTTTTGTGGTGATGAAGAGCTTTTGTACTTTGAGAGGAAGCTTTCTGTAATGTATGATGGTTTACCCAGTGTTGAGGCTCATCATATTGAACGATGAGTCCCCACTGTAGGTGATGAGTCTTCACTATGGGTGATCAATCCCCACTGTGGATGATCAATCCCCACTGTGGGAGATGAGTCACCATTGCGGATGATGCATCCCCACTGTATGTGATGTATCCCTACAGTTGATGATGAATTCCCCACTGTGGGGATACATCACCCACAGTGAGGACTCATCACCCACAGTAGGGACTCATCACCCACAATTAGGAATCATTACCCACATCAGATAAAGTTACAGGAACGTGAGGACAAGTATCAGCGAACATAGTGAAGCATCTGATGAGCTTACTCAATGCTAAACTAGTTGTTAAGCAAGTAGAGGACTGAAACCACGCACAGTATCTCCTCTGATGGCTACCATTAACACCATCACACAGAAATGAAACCATACAGAGAACCTTCTCTGATGGCCACCATTAACACCATTACACGGAAGTGAAACCATACAGAGAACCTCTTCTGATGGCCACCATTAACACCATCACACAGAAGTGAAACCATACAGAGAACTTCCTCTGATGGCCACTAGTAACATGATCACACAGAAGTGGACCCATACAGAAAATCTCTGATAGCCACCAATAACACCATCACACAGAAGTGGAACAAAACAGAGAACTTCCTCTGATGGCCACCAATAACACCATCATACAGAAGTGGAATCATACAGAGAACCTCCTTTGATGGCCACCAATAACACCATCACACAAAAGTGGAATCATACAGAAAACCTCCTCTGATGGCCACCAATAACACCATCATACAGAAGTGGAATCATACAAAGAACCTCCTTTGATGGCCACCAATAACACCATCACACAAAAGTAGAATCATACAGAGAACCTCCTCTGATGGCCACCAATAACACCATCACACAGAAGTGGAACAATACAGAGAACCTCCTCCGATGGCCACCAATAACACCATCACACAGAAGTGGAATCATACAGAGAACCTCCTCCGATGGCCACCAATAACACGATAACACAGAAGTGAATTATACAGAGAACCTCCTCCGATGGCCACCAATAACACCATCACACAGAAGTGGAATCATTCAGAGAACCTCCTCTGATGTCCACCAATAACACCATCACACAGAAGTGGAACAATACAGAGAACCTCCTCTGATGGCCACCAATAACACCATCACACACAAGTGGAACAATACAGAGAACCTCCTCTGCTGGCCACCAATAACACCATCACACAGAAGTGGAACAATACAGAGAACCTCCTCTGATGTCCACCAATAACACCATCACACAGAAGTGGAACAATACAGAGAACCTCCTCTGCTGGCCACCAATAACACCATCACACACAAGTGGAACAATACAGAGAACCTCCTCTGCTGGCCACCAATAACACCATCACACAGAAGTGGAACAATACAGAGAACCTCCTCTGATGTCCACCAATAACACCATCACACAGAAGTGGAACAATACAGAGAACCTCCTCTGCTGGCCACCAATAACACCATCACACACAAGTGGAACAATACAGAGAACCTCCTCTGCTGGCCACCAATAACACAATCACACAGAAGTGGAACAATACAGAGAACCTCCTCTGATGTCCACCAATAACACCATCACACAGAAGTGGAACAATACAGAGAACCTCCTCTGATGGCCACCAATAACACCATCACACAGAAGTGGAACAATACAGAGAACCTCCTCTGCTGGCCACCAATAACACCATCACACAGAAGTGGAACAATACAGAGAACCTCCTCTGATGTCCACCAATAACACCATCACACAGAAGTGGAACAATACAGAGAACCTCCTCTGCTGGCCACCAATAACACCATCACACACAAGTGGAACAATAAAGAGAACCTCCTCTGCTGGCCACCAATAACACAATCACACAGAAGTGGAACAATACAGAGAACCTCCTCTGATGTCCACCAATAACACCATCACACAGAAGTGGAACAATACAGAGAACCTCCTCTGATGGCCACCAATAACACCATCACACAGAAGTGGAACAATACAGAGAACCTCCTCTGATGTCCACCAATAACACCATCACACAGAAGTGGAACAATACAGAGAACCTCCTCTGCTGGCCACCAATAACACCATCACACACAAGTGGAACAATACAGAGAACCTCCTCTGATGGCCACCAATAACACCATCACACAGAAGTGGAACAATACAGAGAACCTCCTCTGCTGGCCACCAATAACACCATCACACACAAGTGGAATAATACAGAGAACCTCCTCTGCTGGCCACCAATAACACCATCACACAGAAGTGGAACAATACAGAGAACCTCCTCTGATGTCCACCAATAACACCATCACACAGAAGTGGAACAATACAGAGAACCTCCTCTGATGGCCACCAATAACACCATCACACAGAAGTGGAACAATACAGAGAACCTCCTCTGATGGCCACCAATAACACCATCACACAGAAGTGGAACAATACAGAGAACCTCCTCTGATGGCCACCAATAACACCATCACACAGCAGTGGAACAATACAGAGAACCTCCTCTGCTGGCCACCAATAACACCATCACACAGAAGTGGAACAATACAGAGAACCTCCTCTGCTGGCCACCAATAACACCATCACACAGAAGTGGAACAATACAGAGAACCTCCTCTGATGTCCACCAATAACACCATCACACAAAAGTGGAACAATACAGAGAACCTCCTCTGATGGCCACCAATAACACCATCACACAGAAGTGGAACAATACAGAGAACCTCCTCTGATGGCCACCAATAACACCATCACACAGAAGTGGAACAATACAGAGAACCTCCTCTGATGGCCACCAATAACACCATCACACAGAAGTGGAACAATACAGAGAACCTCCTCTGGTGGCCACCAATAACACCATCACACAGAAGTGGAACAATACAGAGAACCTCCTCTGCTGGCCACCAATAACACCATCACACAGAAGTTGAACAATACAGAGAACCTCCTCTGATGTCCACCAATAACACCATCACACAGAAGTGGAACAATACAGAGAACCTCCTCTGATGGCCACCAATAACACCATCACACAGAAGTGGAACAATACAGAGAACCTCCTCTGATGGCCACCAATAACACCATCACACAGAAGTGGAACAATACAGAGAACCTCCTCTGATGGCCACCAATAACACCATCACACAGAAGTGGAACAATACAGAGAACCTCCTCTGCTGGCCACCAATAACACCATCACACAGAAGTGGAACAATACAGAGAACCTCCTCTGCTGGCCACCAATAACACCATCACACAGAAGTGGAACAATACAGAGAACCTCCTCTGATGTCCACCAATAACACCATCACACAGAAGTGGAACAATACAGAGAACCTCCTCTGCTGGCCACCAATAACACCATCACACAGAAGTGGAACAATACAGAGAACCTCCTCTGATGGCCACCAATAACACCATCACACAGAAGTGGAACAATACAGAGAACCTCCTCTGCTGGCCACCAATAACACCATCACACAGAAGTGGAACAATACAGAGAACCTCCTCTGATGGCCACCAATAACACCATCACACAGAAGTGGAACAATACAGAGAACCTCCTCTGCTGGCCACCAATAACACCATCATATTGAAATCAGTTTCTTTCCAAATTTCTGAAGCATTGCGACAAACTTACTCTCAGCTAATGTTACACTTCCGTTCCATAAAACTAAGTGGAGAAATAATGAATTTTAATCTTTAATCTAATTTTAATCTTTGTTTCTTCTTGGATGAGAAAAGTTAATTAATGCAGGTGACATCGCCTGTTCATCTCAACACATCAAATTTCATCGAGTACATATAAACGGTATGTGCGTTCTGTTGCGACAGACAAGGCCATTAGTGATCTGTTCGGCTAAACCTGTCACTAGAGGATCAGCAATGGGATCAGGCAACCCTCCCAGTGCGACTGGAGTTTACCTGGAGAGAGTTCCGGGGGTCAACGCCCCCGCGGCCCGGCCTGTGACCAGGCCTCATATTAGACTAGAGCCTGATCAACCAGGCTGTTACTCCTGGCTGCACGCAATCCAACGTACGAGCCACAGCCCGGCTGGTCAGGTACCGACTTTAGGTGCTTGTCCAGTGCCTGCTTGAAGACTGCCAGGGGTCTATTGGTAATCCCCTTTATGTATGCTGGAAGGCAGTTGAACAGTCTCGGGCCCCTGACAATTATTGCATTGTCTCTCAACGTGCTAGTGACACCCCTGCTTTTCATTGGGGGATGTTGCATCGTCTGCCGAGTCTTTTGCTTTCGTTGTGAGTGATTTTCGTGTGCAAGTTCGGTACTAGTCCCTCTAGGATTTTCCAGGTGTATATAATCATGTATCTCTCCCGCCTGCGTTCCAGGGAGTACAGGTTCAGGAACTTCAAGCGCTCCCAGTAATTGAGGTGTTTTATCTCCGTTATGCGCGCCGTGAAGGTTCTCTGTACATTTTCTAGGTCAGCGTTTTCACCTGCCTTGAAAGGTGCTGTTAGTGTGCTGCAATATTCCAGCCTAGATAGAACAAGTGACCTGAAGAGTGTCATCATGGGCTTGGCATCCCTAGTTTTGAAGGTTCTCATTATCCAACCTGTCATTTTTCTAGCAGATGCGATTGATACAATGTTATGGTCCTTTAAGGTGAGGTCCTCCTACATGATCACTCCCAGGTCTTTGACGTTGGTTTTTCGCTCTATTTTGTGGCCAGAATTTGTTTTGTAGTCTGATGAAGTTTTAATTTCCTCATGTTTACCATATCGGAGTAATTGAAATTTCTCATCGTTGAACTTCACATAGTTTTCTGCAGCCCACTGAAAGATTTGGTTGATGTCCGCCTGGAGCCTTGCAGTGTCTGCAATGGAAGACACTGTCATGCAGATTCGGGTGTCATCTGCAAAGGTAGACACTGTGCTGTGGCTGACATCCTTCTCTATGTCAGATACGAGGATGAGAAACAAAATGGGAGCGAGTACTGTGCCTTGTGATACAGAGCTTTTCACCGTAGCCGCCTCAGACTTTACTCTGTTGACTGCTACACTTTGTGTTCTGTTTGTGAGGAAATTATAGATCCATCTACCAACATTTCCTGTTATTCCTTTAACACGCATTTTGTGCGCTATTACGTCATGGACACACCTGTCGAAGGCTTTTGCAAAGGCTGTATATATTACATCTGCATTCTTCTTGTCTCCTAGTGCATCTAGGACCTTGTCCTAGTGATCCAGTAGTTGGGACAGACAGGAGCGACCTGCTCTAAACCCATGTTGCCCTGGGTTGTGTAATTGATGGGAATCCAGATGGGTGGTGATCTTGCTTCTTAGGACCCTTTCAAAGATTTTTATGATGTGGGATGTTAGTGCTATCGGTCTGTAGTTCTTTGCTGTTGCTTTACTGCCCCCTTTGTGGAGTGGGGCTATGTCTGTTGTTTTTAGTAACTGTGGGACGACCCCCGTGTCCATGCTCCCTCTCCATAGGATGGTGATAGCTCGTGATAGGGGTTTCTTGCAGTTCTTGATGAACACGGAGTTCCATGAGTCTGGCCCTGGGGCAGAGTGCATTGGCATGTCATTTATCGCCTGTTCAAAGTCCAGCCCCACTTCCAGCCCCACATTTACGGTCTACCAGGGCAGCACCTCCAGCCTTGCCGTTTCTGACTACATGGCCAGCACCAAGGGTGGAACCACCCAGCCCAGACTTTTTATTTTCCCATCTGTTATAGAATGCTTCCAGGTTTTCTATGAAGGCTGCTTTGATGTTATCCTCTTTTAATATCAATGTGATTTTAGTCCACAGATTGATCTCATTTGGGCATGCCCAAAAACACTTCCCAGATTTAATACTACTTGTAAATAATTCTTGGATATCTGCACAAGGGGCGTGACACCAATGTTCACGAAAATGGCAAGTAATCCATGTGGAAGCCTGTTTGTTTGATTTACTGCAGACTACACAGAATTTCATAATGTGATTTGAATGGTTGATTTACTGTAATTCTACTAGTAACCCCTTGAATATTCTAATAATAACCTACTTAAAGTGAAGATCTGGCTATTTGTATTTCTATTTCTAACTGTACTTGTATACTAGGACAGCTTACCGGCGTACATTTCTGTTTTATATTTATTGTTTGTGTTTGATAAGGGCGCCTAATACCCCGTCTGTTTACAGTCTGCTTTATTGTCCAACGAATCCGTTTGAAACCGGTCAAGGGTTTGGAACCAATCGGATCTGATCAGTGGGTCACTTATTTAAAGCATATCCGGTCGGTGATTTGAGCTAACACATTAAGGGGTGCGCAAAGCAGGGCATGTTGCTTTACCTGCTTTTCTGTCTTCGTGTTTGGCTTCCAGTGCATTAGTCAAGAAGATTGTCCCCGAACGCTTGAGAGACGTGGTAGGAGCTGAAGATCCCAGGTTTACTGAAGCAGCGATTCGGTAGGACACCCTTGCAGATTCCTGCAGTAGACCAGCTCCTCCCAAAGAACACAAACAGTCCCATTGGGACAAACCGATCATGGAAAAAAATCGCCAACACAATGCTCACCAATGCTTCAGGAAAGGACAAAGCTCGTCTTCTGGCAGTGAAGGCACCTCACTCAGGAGATTTCCTTTTAGCTGTTCCCAATTCCTCCCTGGGCACTCGACTCGACCCACAGGCCATTCGGATTGGTGTTGCTCTTCACCTAGCCGCCCCATCCTCACCGAATATAGGTGTATTTGCGGCAGGGCGACAGCTGATCAATTCGGACTTCATGGTCTCGTGTGTCACACAGTAGAAGGGAAGTATGCCAGACATGAGGAGGTCAATGACATCATAAAGAGAAGCCTCGCCACAGCCCATTGCCCAGCTCAACGGGAACCCCAAGTGCAGAGGTCTGACGGAAGTCAAAAGCGTCCTGATGTAGCCACTATGCTACCCTGGAAGGATGGAAAGCAGATTGCCTGGGACTACACCTGTGCCGCCACATTGGCAGACACCTACTTGCCATACTCCGAAGCTGAAGGGGGTGGAGCTGCCAGCCACAGGGAGACCCAGAAGATCTGCAAATATGAAGACCTTCCCCCTTGTTATAATTTCATCCCGATAAGGTCGGAGACCCTTGGAGCATGGGGAAAGTGTGCTCTAAAGTTCGTCAAAGAGCTGGGTGAAAAGCTCGTCATAGAAACCAAGGACCACAGGGCGACCAGTTTCCTCTTTCAGAGACTCAGTGTTGCGATCCAGAGAGCAAATACCTGCAGCATTCTGGGCACGTGGCCCACTGCCGGGGAGCTGGAGGAAGTATTGGAGATGTAGCTCTGAGTTGTTATCTATGTTTTACTTTCTTTTGTATTTTTGTGAATATTTTGTCAATGTATTTTGACTTTAAATAAAATATTTATCATATATAGGGGTGGTAGGAGAAAATTCTCAAACAGCTTCAGGGATAACCTTGAGTTTTCCCTGAAGCAAGTTTATTTTTTTCTCTGAGGATGAGGGTCCCTAGAACAGTTCTAGAGGTGGTACCTCCCTATACATATATATATATATATATATATATATATATATATATATATATATATATATATATATATATATATATATATATATATATATATATATATATATATATACTGTACTAAGTCGGAAGAATGAGTTGACTGTACAGTTACAGTACACGTACTGCTAGGTCTGATGAATGGGTTGGCGTACAGGCAGCTGGAGTTATATGATACGGGGGGAAGACTTCTCTTGCATCGTCCAGTGACTGAAATAAGCGTTTGTGGGTACAGACACTTATGTAATGTTCAAGACGTTAAAGATAATAGTTTCACTACAAGCAGGTATATTCAGTCCTAATACTCGTGCAACTTAATTATAAAACGTTATGTATCTGTTAGGATGCCTCACTCTCGTCACCTGTTTAATATATATAACCTCCCACCCTCTTGTAGCTTGGAGTAAAGAGGTCACTTGTTGAATTAATAGTTATTAAAGCTTATACCTTGGGTAGCATGGAAAATGGGCCGGACATACATTTTTGTTAGTGGGATTGGGGTTTTAGAAGGATCTGCCTAGTATGGGCCAGTAGGCTTGCTTCAGTGTTCCTAGTTTAATAAATTCTTAAACAAACCTGTAAGAGCTTTATTGGTTATCTAAATTTCTATTTTTTATATAAAATAGTCTTCAATTTACATTCATTTTACAAAAGCGTTCCCTTATTTCACAGGTGGAAGCACCATCTGTTACACTCAGGAGCAGATCGGCTGTATGAGGAACTTCACAAGTAAGTTGTGTGTTCACTTGGTATAAACGCTCATACACCTTCTTATAAGTTTCTTGTAAATTTAAAGGTGTGTTTATTGTGCTAGTTTACTGGGATTATAACCTTGCATGTCACTTAACCACCACCAGTCAAAAATAATTTATTTCCTAAACTGGGTATTAAAATAAGAGATTCACACTTTTTGATGTATATATCTTATTTCCTGCCACTTTTGACTTTGCTATAATAAAATCAAATTTACTTTATTATGGGTAATCATAAATTGAATGAGAAAATTTGTAATACTGATTTGTGCAATAATTAACTTACAAAAAGAAAAAAACTTTTTCTTCATTAAATTAAAACGCAAAAAATGCTTTAAGAAAATAAAGTTAGCTTTGTGTAATACAAATTTATTAAAATATTACTTAGGTTTTAAGCCGTATTAAAGTGTCAAGTGGTCAGGGAGAAGACAAATATAACAAGTGGATACTAGTGAAGAAGTATCAGTGATACTTAAGAGATATCAAAGGTTTTGAAGAGTTTTCTCAGTGTGATGGTGTTGTGCCTCACCCACTGTGACTGACCCTATGTGCCTCTTCCACTGTGACTCACACGCTGTGCCTTACCCACTGTGAGTGATCCGCTGTGCCTCAGCCATTGTGGCTGACAAAATGTTTTCTCACAGGCTGTGACTGACCCGTTGTGCCTCACCCACTGTGACTTGCAAGATGTGCCTCACCCACTGTGACTGACCTGATGTGCCTCACCCACTGTGACTGGCAAGATGTGCATCACCCACAGTGACTGACCTGATGTGCCTCACCCACTGTGACTGACATGCTATGCCTCACCCACTGTGACTGACCCAGTGCACCCCACGCACTATGACTGACCTGCTATGCTTCACACGCTGTGACCTGCTGTGCCTCACACACTGTGACCCGCTGTGCCTCCCCCATTGTGACTGACCTGTTGTGCCTCACCCACTGTGACTGACCCGCTGTGACTCACCTACTCTGACTTACCCGCTGTGCCTCACCCACTGTGACCCGCTGTGCCTCCCCCATTGTGACTGACCTGTTGTGCCTCACCCACTGTGACTGACCCGCTGTGACTCACCTACTCTGACTTACCCGCTGTGCCTCACCCACTGTGACTGACCCTATGTGCCTCACCCACTGTGACTGACCCTATGTGCATCACCCACTGTGACTGACTATATGTGCATCACCCACTGTAACTGACCCGCAGTGCCTCACCCACTGTGACTGACCCGCTCTGCCTCATCCACTGTGACTAACCCGCTCTGCCTTACTCACTGTGACTGACCCGCGGTGCCTAACCCACTGCGACAGACCCAAAGTGCCTCACCCCACTGACTGACTCACTGTGACTCACCCACTGTGACTGACCCAATGTGACTAACCTTCTGTGTCTCACCTTCTGTGACTGACCCGCTGTGACTCAAACACTCTGACACACCGCTGTACTTCACCGACTGTGGCTGACCCAATGTGACTAACCTTCTGTGTCTCACCGTCTGTGACTGACCCGGTGTGCCTCAAACACAGTGACTCACCCGCTGTGCCTCACTCAAAGTGACTGACTCGCGGTGTATCACCCACTGTGGCTGAAGCGCTGAGACTCACCCACTGTGAATCACCCATTCTGACTGACCCAATGTGCCTCACCCACTGTGACTGGCCAGTTGTGCCTCACCCACTGTGACTGAACCGCTGTGCCTCACTCACTGTGACTTAAACGTTTTGCCTCACACACCGTGATTGACCCGCTGTGCCTCACCCACTGTGACTGACCCGTTGTGCCTAACGCACTGACACTGATCCGCTGTGCCTCACCCACTGTGAATGAATAGTTGTGCCTCACCCACTGTGATTGACCCGCTGTGCCTCACCCACCGTGACTGATCCGCTGTGCCTCACCCACTGTGACTGACCCACTGTGCTTCACCCACTGTGACTGACCCGCTGTGCCTCACCCACCGTGACTGATCCGCTGTGCCTCACCCACTGTGACTGACCCACTGTGCTTCACCCACTGTGACTGACCCGCTGTGCCTCACCCACTGTGATTGACCCGCTGTGCCTCACCCACCGTGACTGACCCGCTGTGCCTCACCCACTGTGACTGACCCATTGTGCCTCACGCACTGTCACTGATCCACTGTGCCTCACCCACTGTGAATGAATAGCTGTGCCTCACCCATTGTGACCGACCCGCTGTGCCTTACCCACTGTGACTGACCCAATGCGCCTCACCCAGTACGACTGACCAGCTGTGCTTCGCCCAGTGTGACTGACTCTCTTTGCCTAACCCACTGTGATTGACCCAAAGTGCCTCACCCCACTGACTGCCCCACTGTGACTCACCCAGTGTGACTGATCCAACGTGCCTAAGCCACTGTGACTGAACCGCTGTGCCCCACCCATTGTCAGTGATCCGCTGTGCCTCACCCACTGTGACTGACAAGATGTGCCTCACCCACTGTGACTGACCTGCTGTGCCTCACACACTGTGACTGACCCGCTGTGACTCACCCACTGTGATTGACCCTCTGTGCCTAACCCACTGCGATAGACAAAACGTGCCTCACCCCATTAACTGACCCACTGTGACTCACCCATTGTCAGTGATCCGCTGTGCCTCACCCACTGTGACCGACCTGCTGTGCCTCACCCACTGTGACTGACCCGTTGTGCCTCACGCACTGTCACTGATCCGCTGTGCCTCACACACTGTGAATGAATAGTTCTGCCTCACCCATTGTGACTGACCCGCTGTGCCTCACCCACTGTGACTGACCCGCTGTGCCTCACCCACTGTGACTGACCCGATGTTCCTTACCCACTGTGACTGACCCAATGCGCCTCACCCAGTACGACTGACCAGCTGTGCTTCGCCCAGTGTGACTGACCCCCTGTGCCTTACCCATTGTGACTGACCCAAAGTGCCTCACCCCTCTGACTCCCCCACTGTGACTCACCCAGTGTGACTGATCCAACGTGCCTCACCCACTGTGACTGACCCGCTGTGACTCACCCACTGTGATTGACCCTCTGTGCCTAACCCACTGCGATAGACCCTCTGTGCCTAACCCACTGCGATAGACCAAACGTGCCTCACCCACTGTGACTGACCCGCTGTGCATCACCCATTGTCAGTGATCCGCTGTGCCTCAACCACTGTGACTGACCTGCTGTTCTCACCCACTGTGACTGACTCACTGGGACTCACCCACTGTGACTGACTCACTGTGACTGACAGACTGTGACTCACCCACTGTGACCTACCCAATGTGCCTCACCCACTCTGACTGACCCGCTGTGCCTCATCCACTGTGACTCACACGCTGTGCCTCACCCACTGTGACTGACAAAATGTGCATCACAGACTGTGACTGACCCTCTGTGCCTCACCTATAGTGACTGATCCGCTGTGCCTCACCAACTGTGACTAGCCCGCTTTGCCTCACCCAGTGTGACTGAACCGCTGTGCCTCACTCATTGTGACTGACCTTCTGTGCCATACCCACTGTGACTTACCCGCTGTGCCTCACTCACTGTGACCTACCCAATGTGCCTCACCCACTGTGACGCGCTCTGAATAACTCACTGTGACAGACGCGTTGTGCCTCACCCACTGTGACTGAACCGTTGTGCCTCACTCGCTGTCACTGATCCGCTGTGCCTCACCCACTGTGACTGACATAATGCGCCTCACCCACTGTGACTGACATAATGCGCCTCACCCAGTACGACTGACCAGCTGTGTCTAACCCACTGTAATTGACCCAAAGTGCCTCATCCACTGTGACTGACCCTCTGTGCCTCTCCCACTGTGACTGACCCAACGTGCCTCACCCTCTGTGACTGACCCACAATGTCACACCCAATGTGACTAACCATCTGTGTCTCACCCACTGTGACTGACCCACTGTGCCTCACCCACTGTTACTCACCCGCTGTGCCTCACCCACTGTGACTGACAAGTTGTGAGTTACCCACTGTGTCTGAAGCGCTGAGCCTCACGCACTGTGACTGACCCACTGTGATTCACCCACTGTGACATACCCAATGTGCCTCACCCACTGTGACTGATCCGCTGTGCCTCATCCACTGTGACTCACACGCTGTGCCTTACCCACTGTGAGTGATCCGCTGTGCCTCACCCATTGTGACTGACAAAATGTGCCTCACAGACTGTGACTGACCCTCTGTGCCTCACAAAGTGTGACTGAAAGGCTGTACCTCACTCACTGTGATTGACCCACTGTGTCTCACCCACTGTGACTGAACCGCTGTGCCTCACCCACTGTGACTGACCTGTTGTGCTTCACCCCCTGTGTCTCACCCAGTGTGACTGAACCGCTGTGCCTCACCTACTCTGACTGAACCGCAGTGCCTCACCTACTCTGACTTACCCGCTGTGCCTCACCCACTGTGACTGAACCGCTCTACCTCAACCACAGTGACTGACACGCTGTGCCTCACCCACTGTGACTGACCTGCTGTGCCTCACCCACTGTGACTGAACCGCTCTGCCTCAACACCTGTGACTGACTTGCTGTGCCTCACCCACTGTGACTGACTTGCTGTGCCTCACCCACTGTGACTGAACCGCTCTGCCTCAACCACTGTGACTGACTTGCTGTGCCTCACCCACTGTGATTGACACGCTGTGCCTCACCCACTGTGACTGAAACGCTTTGCCTCACCCACTGTGACGGACACTCTGTGCCTCATCCACTGTGACCTACCCAATGTACCTCACCCTCTGTGACTGACCCAGTGTGCCTCACCCACTCTGATTGACCCAAAGTGCCTCTCCCACTGTGACTGACCCGTTGTGCCTCACCCACTGTGACTGACTTGCTGTGCCTCACCCACTGTGACTGAACCGCTCTGCCTCAACCACTGTGACTGACTTGCTGTGCCTCACCCACTGTGACTGACACGCTGTGTCTCACCCACTGTGACTGAAACGCTTTGCCTCACCCACTGTGACTGACTCTCTGTGCGTCACCCACTGTGACTGACACTCTGTGCCTCATCCACTGTGACCTACCCAATGTACCTCACCCACTGTGACTGACCCAGTGTGCCTCACCCACTCTGATTGACCCAAAGTGCCTCTCCCACTGTGACTGACCCGTTGTGCCTCACCCACTGTGACTGACCTGCTGTGCCTCACCCACTGTGACTGACCTGCTGTGCCTCACCCACTGTGACTGACCCGCTGTGCCTCACATACTGTGAATAACCCGCTGTGCCTCACACACAGTGACTGACCCACTGTGCCTCACCCTCTGCGACTGACCCGCTGTGCATCACCCACTGTGACTGACACGCTGTGCCTCACCCACCGTGACTGACCCGCTGCGCCTCACATACTGTGAATGATCCGCTGTGCCTCACCCACTGTGAATGACCCGATGTTCCTCACCCACTGTAACTGACCCTCTGTGCCTAACCCACTGTGACCCAAAGTGCTTCAACCCACTGACTGACCCACTGTGACTGACCCACTGTGACAGACCCAACGTGCATCACCCGCTGTGCCTCACCCTCTGCGACTGACCCGCTGTGCCTCACCCACTGTGACTAACCCGCTGTGCCTCACCCACCATGACTGACCCGCTGTGCCTCACCCACTGTAACTGACCCTCTGTGCCTAACCCACTGTGATTGACCCAAAGTGCCTCACCCCACTGACTGACTCACTGTGACTCACCCACTGTGACTGACCCAATGTGACTAACCTTCTGTGTCTCACCTTCTGTGACTGACCCGCTGTGACTCAAACACTGTGACTGACCCGCTGTGACTCAAACACTGTGACACACCGCTGTGCCTCACCGACTGTGACTCACCCGCTGTACCTCACTCAAAGTGACTGACTCGCGGTGTATCACCCACTGTGATTGCGGCGCTGTGCCTCACACACCGTGATTGAACCGCTGTGCCTCACCCACTGTGACTGACCCGTTGTGCCTCACCCACTGTGACTGACCCGCTGTGCCTCACCCACTGTGAATGAATAGCTGTGCCTCACCCACTGTGACTGACCCGCTGTGCCTCACCCACTGCGACTGACCCGCTGTGCCTCACCCACTGTGAATGAACAGCTGTGCCTCACCCACTGTGAATGACCCGCTTTTCCTCACCCACCGTGACTGACCCGCTGTGCCTCACCCACTGTGACTGACCCGTTGTGCCTCACGCACTGTCACTGATCGGCTGTGCCTCACCCACTGTGAGTGAATAGCTGTGCCTCACCCACTGTGACTGACCCAATGTGCCTCATCCAGTGCGACTGACCAGCTGTGCTTTGCCCATTGTGCCTAACCCACTGTGATTGACCCAAAGTGCCTCACCCCACTGACTGGCCAACTGTGACTCACCCAGTGTGACTGACCCGCTGTGCCTCTCCCATTGTCAGTGATCCGCTGTGCCTCACCCACTGTGACTGACCCGTTGTGCCTCACCCACTGTGACTGACCCGTTGTGCCTCACCCACTGTGACTGACCCGTTGTGCCTCACCCACTGTGACTGACCCGTTGTGCCTCACCCACTGTGACTGAAAAGATTAGCCTCACCCACTGTGACTGACCCGTTGTGCCTCACCCACTGTGACTGAAAAGATGTGCCTCACCCACTGTGTCTAACCCGTTGTGCCTCACCCACTGTCAGTGATCCGCTGTGCCTCACCCACTGTGACTGACAAGATGTGCCTCACCAACTGTGACTGACCTGCTGGGCCTCACCCACTGTGACTGACCCGCTGTGCCTCATCTACTGTGACTCACACGCTTTGCCTTACCCACTGAGAGTGATCCGCTGTGCCTCCCCCATTGTGACTGACAAAATGTGCCTCACAGACTGTGACTGATCCGCTGTGCCTCACCAACTGTGACTGGCCCGCTTTGCCTCACCCAGTGTGACTGAACCGCTGTGCCTCACTCACTGTGATTGACCCACTGTGCCTCACCCACTGTGATTGACCCGCTGTGACTGAACGGCTCTGCCTCACTGACTGTGACTGACCCGCTGTGCCTCACCATCTGTGACCCGCTGTGCCTCACCCACTGTGACTGAACCGCTGTGCCTCACCATCTGTGACCCGCTGTGCCTCACCCACTGTGACTGAACCGCTGTGCCTCACCCACTGTGACTGACAGACTGTGACTCATCCACTGTGACCTACCCAATGTGCCTCACCCACTGTGACTCACGCGCTGTGAATCACCCAGTGTGACTGACCCTCTGTGCCTAACCCACTGTGACTGACCCAACGCGCCTCATCCACTGTGACCTACCCAATGCGCATCACACTCTGTGACTGACTTGGTGTGCCTCACCCACTGTGACTGACTCACTGTGCGTCACCCACTGTGACTGACACTCTGGGCCTAACCCACTCTGATTGACCCAAAGTGCCTCACCCTAATGACTGACCCACTGTGACTCACCCACTGTGACAGACCCGTTGTGCCTCACCCACTGTGACTGACCTGCTGTCCTTCACTCACTGTGACTGATCCTCTTTGCCCAACCCACTCTGATTGACCGAAGGTGCCTCACCCCACTGACTGACCTAACGTGCCTCACCCGCTGTGACTTACCCAACGTACCTCACCCACTGCGACTGACCCGCTGTGCCTCACCCACTGTGACTGACCCGCTGTGCCTCATCCACTGTGACTGACCCGCTGTTCCTCACCCAATATGACTAACCTTTGGGTCTCACCCACTGTCACTGACCCGATATGCCTCTCAGACTGTGATAGACCCACTCTGCCTTACCCACTGTGACTCACATGCGGTGCCTCACTCTCTGTGATTTCCCCGCTGTGCCTCACCCGCTGTGACTGACCCATTGTGACTCACCCACTGTGACTGACCAGTTGTGCCTCACCCACTGTGACTGACCCATTGTGACTCACCCACTGTGACTGACCAGTTGTGCCTCACCCACTGTGACTGAACTGTTGTGCCTCACCCACTGTGACTGACAGACTGTGACTCACCCACTGTGACTCACAGAATGTGCCTCACCCTCTGTGACTGGCTCGCTGTGACTCACTCACTGTGATTGCCCCACTGAGCATCACCCACTGTGACTAACTCAGTGTGACTCACCCACTGTGACTGACTCACTGTTCCTCACCCACTGTGACTGACCCATTGTGACTCACGCACTGTGACTGACCCACTGTGCCTCATCCATTGCGACTGACCTGCTGTGCCTCACCGTCTGTGAATAACCCGCTCTGCCTCATCCACTGAGACCAACGCAATGTGCCTCACCCACTATGACTGACCCACTGTGAATCACCCATTGTTACTGACCCGTTGTGCCTCACCCACTAGGACTAACCCGATGTGCCTCACCAACTGTGACTGACCCGCTTTGCCTCAACCACTGTGTCTGAGAAAATGTGCGTGACCCACTGTGACTGACACGCTGTGTCTCACCATCTGTCTGACAAAATGTGCGTCACCCACTGTGACTGACCCACTGTTACTCACCCACTATGACTGACTCACTGTTCCTCACCCACTGTGACTGAACCGCTGTGCCTCACCCACTGTTACTAACATGTGGTGCCTCAGGGCCGGATTACCGCATAGGCAAACTAGACATTTGCCTAGGGCCCCGCGCATTTGGGGGCCCCGCGGTCCAAGGGGTTCAGGGGCTCATCCAAGACTGCGCACATGGTGCAAGTGCAAAGGGGTCCCTACCTAAAAAGTTCAAGTGTTTGGAGAGTAAAATTGATTTTTAAAAATTAATCAAAACAAAAATAAATAATGAAATAAAATAAAATAAAAATAAATAAAGCTAACCATAGATGGCAACACTCAACACGCCTTTGTTTACATCAGAACAGCTGTGTTTTCCCGCTAATGGGTGAGTATGGGAGATTCCTCTCCAATTTTCTGAAATAATTACACGTTATCTAGACTTGTACTGTGACAAATTAACTGAAGTGTTGTTGATAGACATTGATGTGTATGGATAAATGTTTGTTTTCGCCTCTAAATGTTAAGGGAGGTACCTGATAGGGTTACTTGACCAGTAAAGACGCATGGACCAGTAAAGACGCATTTTTGGTAAAAATACTATAAAGAAAAACCTAAAAACGCAAACTGACTTCCGTTTGTAGGTTTTAAAAGCACTTTGTCCTGTCTTTAAGTCTTTATCATTTCAATAACAGATCTCAATTGATTGATGTTCTACATCAGTGGTCAGTGGTCAGTCGTCACGTGAGGTCACAGACCTTGAGCTGCTTTGGGGATTAGCGTGGACGGTTACAAAGCATGGCTTGCTTCTGCAGTGTTTTAAAAGTTGAGGTTGGAGAGTTGAAGGAGGAGGTCTTGCTTCTCCAGGAGGAGATTAGGAGGCTGAAGGTCCACCTCAATGGGTCTGGGAGAGAGTGTGAGGTGGCTGGAGTTGTGGGGAATGAGGCTTCTAACAGTGAGGTGCAGTCTGTCTCTCGCTGTGAGGAGGCTGTAGTGGGGGAGGTAGCAACGGCTACCAGCAGTGAGGTGCAGCCCAGCACCTGCTACAAGTGGCGAGTGGTTCACAGTAATGGGAGGCGCATCAGAGTAAGGAAAGTTGAGAGTGAAGATCTGAAGGTAGGAAATCGCTTCTCTGTTCTTCAGGATGAATGTACTTCAGTGGCCAGTGAAGGTAAGGGTACTACTGCCCCTGCTAATGGAGGTAAGCGCATTCTTGTGGTTGGTGACTCTCAGGTAAGATACATAGACCATGCTTTTTGTAATAGGAATAAGAAGATGAGAGATAGAGTGTGCTTCCCTGGAGCTAGTGTTGGGGACATTGTCAACAGGCTGGATAATATCATGTCAGGTAATGGGAACAAGCCCATTATCTGTCTCAGTGCTGGTGGAAATGATATTGGGAAGGGTAGGAGAGAAGAGCTGCTAGATAAGTACAGGTCAGCTATAGATTTCATTAAGTCTAAGGGAGGGATCCCAATCATATGTAGCATCTTGCCTAGAAGGGGAGTAGGAAATGAATGGTTGTCTAGGGCAATTGGTGTAAATTGCTGGCTAGACAGATACTGCAAGGAACTTGCAATCCCATTCATTGACAACTGGAACAACTTTTATGGCAAACATGATATGTATGCAAGGGATGGGGTACATCTCTCTGGGGCTGGGGTGGTAGCACTTGCAGACTCGATTGAGAAGGCCATTGGTGAAATGCCTATGATTTTAAACTGATGGAAGATAGAGGTATGGGTGTGTGTGGGAAACAAGCAGGTTGCAACACTAGGGTTGGAAACAGTAAATGTATAAAAGGCATTCAGCATGAAGTTATAAATAAAGACAATAGATCAGGTCTCCTTAAGGTTTACTATACTAATAGCAGGAGTGTAAGAAATAAGATAGATGAGCTAAGATTAATTGCAAGTGCAGGAAACATAGATATTATTGCTATAACAGAGACCTGGCTCAATCTGAAAGATAGAGAGATGCCCTCTGAATGTCACATACAAGGCTATAAATTATTCCACACTGACAGGGTCAACAGAAAAGGTGGTGGAGTAGCGATGTATGTCAGAGACAATTTAAATTGTTGTGTTAGACAAGATATTAAATTAGAAGCGTCAGCCACTGAATCTGTTTGGTTACAACTTCTCGAGGGCCGAGAAAAACTAATTTTGGGTGTGATTTACAGGGCCCCAAATCTTGATAGGGAGTGCAGTAAACTTCTATGGGACGAAATTCGTAAGGCATCTACATACGAAAATGTTGTGCTAATGGGAGATTTCAACTATAGACAGATTGACTGGAGCAATTTGACAGGAAGTTTAGAGTCAGGTGTCTTTCTTGATACGATCCAGGATTGTTTTTTAAAACAGTTTGTGACAGAGCCAACTAGGGGAAATAACCTCCTTGACTTGGTTCTTGCCAGTAGGGAAACACTAATTAATAATCTTGAGGTTAATGATGAGCTTGGGGAAAGTGATCACAAATCACTCAGTTTTAATATATCATGGAATTCCCCTAATAATGGCAATCAAGTCTCCGTCCCTGACTTTCGCTTGGCTGATTTCATAGGACTGAAAAATTACTTAGGTGGGCTGAACTGGAATGACCTGACTAAGGGTCAGGTAGGTGGTAATGGTTGCCGATATGATGCTTTCCAGGGCATAGTTCTAGCTGCTCAGTCAAATTATGTTCCAAATAGGGAAATCAGATCAAACAAAAATGATCCTAAATGGATGAACAATAGATTAAAATATCTGATTGGTCAAAAGAGAGGCATATATAGGCAAATCAAAAGAGGAGAGGGGCAATTAAGAAATCGATATATTCAGTTAAAGAGAGAAATAAAAAAGGGAATTAGAAAAGCAAAAAGAGATTATGAGGTTAAAGTTGCAAGAGAATCGAAGACTAACCCAAAAGGATTCTTTCAGGTATACAGAAGTAAGATCAGGGACAAGATAGGCCCACTCAAAAGTTCCTCGGGTCAGCTCACTGACAGTGATAAGGAAATGTGTAGAATTTTTAACACATACTTCCTCTCAGTTTTTACACAGGAGGATACCAGCGATATTCCAGTAATGATAAATTATGTAGAACAGGACGATAATAAATTGTGCACGATTAGAGTCACAAGTGACATGGTCCTTAGGCAAATAGATAAACTAAAACCTAACAAATCCCCAGGCCCTGATGAACTGTATGCAAGGGTTCTAAAGGAATGTGAAGAGGAGCTTAGCAAACCTTTGGCTAATCTTTTCAACATATCACTAGAAACTGGCATGGTGCCAGATAAGTGGAAAATAGCAAATGTGATACCTATTTTCAAAACAGGTGACAGGTCCTTAGCTTCGAACTATAGACCAATAAGCCTAACCTCCATAGTGGGAAAATTTATGGAATCAATAATTGCCGAGGCAGTTCGTAGCCACCTTGAAAAGCATAAATTAATCAACGAATCTCAGCATGGTTTTACAAAGGGGCGTTCCTGCCTTACGAATTTATTAACTTTTTTCACTAAGGTATTTGAGGAGGTAGATCATGGTAATGAATATGATATTGTGTATATGGACTTCAGTAAGGCTTTTGACAGGGTCCCACATCAGAGACTATTGAGGAAAATTAAAGCACATGGAATAGGAGGAGAAATTTTTTCCTGGATAGAGGCATGGTTGACAAATAGGCAGCAGAGAGTTTGCATAAATGGGGAGAAATCAGAGTGGGGAAGCGTCACGAGCGGTGTTCCACAGGGGTCAGTGTTGGGCCCCCTGCTGTTCACAATCTACATAAACAACATAGATGAGGGCATAAAGAGCGACATCGGCAAGTTTGCCGATGACACCAAAATAGGCCGTCGAATTCATTCTGACGAGGACATTCGAGCACTCCAGGAAGATTTGAATAGACTGATGCAGTGGTCGGAGAAGTGGCAGATGCAGTTTAATATAGACAAATGCAAAGTTCTAAATGTTGGACAGGACAATAACCATGCCACATATAAACTAAATAATGTAGATCTTAATATTACGGATTGCGAAAAAGATTTAGGAGTTCTGGTTAGCAGTAATCTGAAACCAAGACAACAGTGCATTAGTGTTCGCAATAAAGCTAATAGAATCCTTGGCTTCATATCAAGAAGCATAAATAATAGGAGACCTCAGGTTGTTCTTCAACTCTATACATCCTTGGTTAGGCCTCATTTAGATTATGCTGCACAGTTTTGGTCACCGTATTACAGAATGGATATAAATTCTCTGGAAAATGTACAAAGGAGGATGACAAAGTTGATCCCATGTATCAGAAATCTTCCCTATGAGGATAGACTAAGGGCCCTGAATCTGCACTCTCTAGAAAGACGTAGAATTAGGGGGGATATGATTGAGGTGTATAAATGGAAGACAGGAATAAATAAAGGGGATGTAAATAGTGTGCTGGAAATATCTAGCCTAGATAGGACTCGCAGCAATGGTTTTAAGTTGGAAAAATTCAGATTCAGGAAGGATATAGGAAAGTACTGGTTTGGTAATAGAGTTGTGGATGAGTGGAACAAACTCCCAAGTACAGTTATAGAGGCCAGAACGTTGTGTAGCTTTAAAAATAGGTTGGATAAATACATGAGTGGATGTGGGTGGGTGTGAGTTGGACCTGATAGCTTGTGCTACCAGGTCGGTTGCCGTGTTCCTCCCTTAAGTCAATGTGACCTGACCTGACTGGGTTGGGTGCATTGGCTTGAGCCGGTAGGAGACTTGGACCTGCCTCGCATGGGCCAGTAGGCCTTCTGCAGTGTTCCTTCGTTCTTATGTTCTTATGTTCTTATCACTTCCGTCGCAAATGTTTAGTTTTCAAGTTGCGACGGAAGTGATGTAGAACATCAATTAATTTACTACATATTTCCCCAGAAACACATAAGCCACATCAGAAAATCGTTGGTTGGGTGAAACTGAAAATTGTCCCTGCATTCTTTAATTCTCATGTCCTTATCTATGGTGGTAGGCCATATATCATGCAAAACATAATGATTAATTTAGCAATGAAAATGGTAATATAAATACCATTGTGCATTGTTTTCAGACTCAGTATGATTTCTGTTTAAGTAAATTGGAGATCAAGGAGGATGAATTAGTAAAATATTCGTAGCCCAAATCACTAACCTAATCTATGGTAAAAGTTCTGTATATGACTCCTTTCTGGTAACGTTTTGAATTTTTAGATGCGCAGCCAGAGGAAAGGGGGCTGCAAGGGCCATATCCCCCCAATTGACAGAAAAAAAATTAATAATAATTAAAAAATTAATAATAATTGATAATGAAAAATTTGTATTTGCATGATTACAGAGAGTGATACATCCTCATTATGGCATCTCGTGAACGTGATGTTGCACGTTCTTATGCGAGTGAGTCACAGAAAAGAAAGAAGAAAATTCAAGAAGAAGAACAGAAAAAGAAAGATGTAGGAAGCTGCAGAAAGATCTCAGACATGCTCACGAAAACAGTTTCTGATGTTACCAGTACAGTTGAATCTGCAGATACGTCAGATCATATAGGAAGCCCTCCCTCCATTATTTCTCAGCCAGCATCTACTTCTTTTGTGTCTCCTCTCAATGTCTCAACGGACATTTCATCCACAGGATTTGTCTTAAAAGATCCTGCCTCATAGCCAAATGTAATCCCAGATTCTCTACGCAATGCTTTCATAGCAGAAAACTTCAGTCAGACTCTGAACATTGACTTTAGGAAATCAGCAAGGATTTATGATGATGATCCACCAGGAGGCCTGGTCACAGACCGGGCCGCGGGGGCGTTGACCCCCGGAACTCTCTCCAGGTAAACTCCAGGTATGGAAGTCGTCGTTGTTTAAAGTCATCTATGTTTTATAGGAAGCTTGCAAATTCAGAAACTGTGAAAAGATCATGGATGGTATACTCTGAAAGCTCAGGAAAAGTGTACTGTTCAGCATGCAAGCTATTTTCTACCAAAGAAAATACCTTCACACAGGGGTTCAATGACTGGAAAAATTCCAAGCATTTCGAGGAACATGAAAACAGCACCACTCACAGGAGCTGCATTTTAGCCAGTGTATTTCGTGCACAGAAAAAGGGCTTATTGGATTCTCATTTGGAAAGTCAAACTGAAAAAGAGCGCACTTATTAGAGAAAAGTTCTAGAAAGAGGTGTTGCTGTTGTAAAATTCTTAGCTCTAAGAGGACTTGCTTTCCGTGGAGAAAATGAGGTTTTTGGTTCGGAAAACAATGGCAATTTCCTAGGGATCATAGAACTGTTAGCACAATTCGATCCATTCTTAGCAAATCATGTGTCACGCCTTGGGAATGCAGGAAGAGGCACTGTATCTTACATGTTATCTACTATATGCAATGAATTTATTGAACTGATGACTAAGAAGGTCCTCAATAACATCATAGCAGCTGTGAAAACTGCAAAATACTTTGCAATAAGTGTAGATTCAACACCAGATATTTCACATACAGATCAATTGACATTCATTGTTCGCTTTGTCGACTCCAGTGGTAAGCCTGTAGAGCGCTTTATAAAATTCATTCCTCTTTCAGGCCATGAGTTTGCATAAATGGGGAGAAATCAGAGTGGGGAAGTGTCACGAGCGGTGTTCCACAGGGGTCAGTGTTGGGCCCCCTGCTGTTCACAATCTACATAAACGACATAGATGAGGGCATAAAGAGCGACATCGGCAAGTTTGCCGATGACACCAAAATAGGCCGTCGAATTCATTCTGACGAGGACATTCGAGCACTCCAGGAAGATTTGAATAGACTGATGCAGTGGTCGGAGAAGTGGCAGATGCAGTTTAATATAGACAAATGCAAAGTTCTAAATGTTGGACAGGACAATAACCATGCCACATATAAACTAAATAATGTAGATCTTAATATTACGGATTGCGAAAAAGATTTAGGAGTTCTGGTTAGCAGTAATCTGAAACCAAGACAACAGTGCATAAGTGTTCGCAATAAAGCTAATAGAATCCTTGGCTTCATATCAAGAAGCATAAATAATAGGAGTCCTCAGGTTGTTCTTCAACTCTATACATCCTTGGTTAGGCCTCATTTAGATTATGCTGCACAGTTTTGGTCACCGTATTACAGAATGGATATAAATGCTCTGGAAAATGTACAAAGGAGGATGACAAAGTTGATCCCATGTATCAGAAACCTTCCCTATGAGGATAGACTAAGGGCCCTGAAACTGCACTCTCTAGAAAGACGTAGAATTAGGGGGGATATGATTGAGGTGTATAAATGGAAGACAGGAATAAATAAAGGGGATGTAAATAGTGTGCTGAAAATATCTAGCCTAGACAGGACTCGCAGCAATGGTTTTAAGTTGGAAAAATTCAGATTCAGGAAGGATATAGGAAAGTACTGGTTTGGTAATAGAGTTGTGGATGAGTGGAACAAACTCCCAAGTACCGTTATAGAGGCTAGAACGTTGTGTAGCTTTAAAAATAGGTTGGATAAATACATGAGTAGATGTGGGTGGGTGTGAGTTAGACCTGATAGCTTGTGCTACCAGGTCGGTTGCCGTGTTCCTCCCTTAAGTCAATGTGACCTGACCTGACTAGGTTGGGTGCATTGGCTTAAGCCGGTAGGAGACTTGGACCTGCCTCGCATGGGCCAGTAGGCCTTCTGCAGTGTTCCTTCGTTCTTATGTTCTTATGTTCTTATGATGGAGAAAATGATGAATGTAGTACTGGATACTCTGCTTGAACATGATCTCTCTATTATGGATTGCCGTGGCCAGAGCTACGACAATGCAAGTAACATGTCGGGTAAATGTAATGGATTGCAAGCCCGTATCAAGCAAATCAACCCACTTGCTGAATATGTGCCCTGCTCAGCACATTCTCTTAATCTTGTTGGGTCATGTGCTGCGGAGTGTTGTGTCGCTGCAGTTTCATTTTTTGGACTTTTACAAGCACTCTTTAATTTTTTCTCTGCTTCAACGCATCGGTGGAGTATACTCAAGTCAACCATTCATGGAGATGTCATCAAATCATTATCAACAACAAGGTGGTCAGCGCAGTATGATGCAACACATGCTTTGAAAGACAGCTTTGCTGAAATACGTTCTGCTTTGATCCAAATAGCAGAGGATGAAGACCAGACAGCAACTACAAAAAGCGAAGCAGCCAGCTTAGCATCAAAATTGGAAGATTTTGAATTGGCCTTACTCTGTGTGCTTTGGGACTGTATACTGGAACGGTTAAATGCCACGAACAAGACACTTCAGAGAATTGAAATTGAAATGGCTACTTGTGCTAACCTCTATGCAGGCTTAGTGGAATTTGTAAGCTCACTTCGCAATGATGAAGATTTTGAAATGTTTGAAGAGAAAGCTAAACTGCTGGTGAAAGACTACAGTTACCGGGCTGATCATCAGCGGTCAAGGAAGGCGAAACGCAATTTTGAAGAGCCAGACAATGAAATTGTGTTGCTACCAAGGCAGAAATGTAAGACAGCTACATACTTCGTCATTCTGGACTCACTGATTACATAATTGGTGAAAAGAAAAGAAATCTACCAGAATCTCAATGACAAGTTTGGATTTCTGTTCAAAATTACTACTATGCCAGATGCAGAATTGAGAGAAGCTGCATTAAAGTTGCAACAACACCTTTCAGCAGATGTTCAGGACACATTTGTTGAAGAAATAGTTCATTTTTCTGGGTATATGAATCAGATTAAAGATCCACCTGAAAAATGTGCGCCCTCAGCTGCTTTGAAACATTTAAGAAATGCAGGTATCTCAGAAACCTTCCCTAATGTTGACATAGTGTATCGCCTACACTTTCATTTTCTGTTTTTAAAAGAGTGAAAAACCAGCTCCGTTCAACAATGAGCCAAGACAAATTGTGTAACCTAGCCTTGTTGACCATTGAGTCTGATCTAACAAGAAATATTGATTTTCAGAATATAATTGATGATTTTGCCAATATGAAATCCAGAAAAAAGTTTATTTAAGAAGTGCCTGTGAATATAAACAATTCTTTACTTTCTTGAGTTTATATGATTTGATAGTCTTATGCATGATGCAATGATAACAATAATGGTCAGTGATTTATAAAGGGAATAATAGTGCTGTAGTGGTTATGCTGAATATAATAGGTACATGTCACTACTTTAATAGCCTAATCTAGTAATACTATGCTGTTTTGAGTTTATTCTCTTTAAAATGCATGATTTAACAAGATTATAATGGCTGTTGGTAAACGGTTTTGGTTGTCTTGATGTACTTTCCCTATTAAATTTACTCTAAATAGCCAGAATGTATTTAATTAGACCTTAAACAGGCTCACACCGACCCCCATCCCCACCCCCAAGCTGGAAGGGGTCGTTTCGCTTACCCGTAACTCAAAGGGGCCCCGCCAATCTGAATAGCCTAGGGCCCGGAGATTTCTTAATCCGGCCCTGCTTACCCACTGTGACTGACCGCTCTGCCTCACCCACTGTGACTAACTCAGTGTGCCTTACCCACTATGACTGGCCCGCTGTGCCTCACCCACTGTGACTGACCCAATGTGTCTCAGCAATGTGACTGACCCACTATGGCTCATCCACTGTGAATGACCCACTGTGTCCCACCCTTTGTGATTGACCCAAAGTGCCTCACACACTGTGAGTGACCCGCTGTGCCTCACCCACTGTGACTGACCTGCTGTGCCTCACTCACTGTGACTGAACTGCTCTGTTTCACCCACTGTGACTGACTCTCTGTGCCTCACCCACTGTGACTGACCCGCTGTGCCTCACCCACTGTGACTGACCTGCTGTGGCTCACCAACTGTGACTAATCTGCTCTGCCTCACCCACTGTGACTGACTCACTCTACCTCACCCACTGTGACTGACTCTCTCTGCCTCACCCACTGTGACTGACACGCTGTGCCTCATCCACTGTGACCTTCCCAATTTGCCTCACCCACTGTGACTGACCCTGTGTGCCACACCCACTGTGACTGATCCAATGTGTCTCACCAGTGTGACTTACTCACTATGTCTTACCTAATGTGACTGACCCGCTGTGCATCACCCACTGTGATTGACCCGCTGTGCCTCATACACTGTGACTGACCCGCTGTTCCTCACCAACTGTGACCGCTATGCCTCACCCGCTGTGACTGACCCGCTTTGCCTCTCCCACTGTGATTGAACCGCTGTGCCTCAATCACTGTGACTGACCCGCTGTGTCTCACCCACTGTTACTGACCCACTGTTCCTTACCCACTGTGACTGACCGCTGAGCCTCACACACTGTGACTGACTCGCTGAGCCTCACCCACTGTGACTAACCCAATGTGCCTCACCCACTGTGACAAACCCAATGTGCCTCACCCACTGTGGTTGACCCGGGTGACCAACACATATCAACTCACTGGCCATCCCTGCTCCATTTTCTCTTGCACAACGACCATCACTCTCACACTATCCACCCATCATCCTTGTTCCGTTCTCTTGGATCACGAGCAACCTCCGCCAACCTCTCTCTACCCAGCCTACGAGTACCTACCAAACACCCAACCTCACTCATGACTACCTTATTACTATCTCACCTAAGACTTCCTTACTGTCTCACATAAGACAACGTTACTATCTCACCTATGACTATCTTACTATCTTACCCATGATTACCTTACTATCTGACCCATGCGGAGTATGGGTCAGTAGGCCTGTTGCAGTGTTCCTTCTTCCTTATGTTCTTATGTTCTTATCTCACGTAATGCTACCTTACAACCTCACCCAACACTTCCTTATTAAATCACTCAAGACTACCCTTCTCCCTCACTCAAGACTACCCTTCTCCCTCACTCAAGACTACCCTTCTCCCTCACTCAAGACTACCCTTCTCCCTCACTCAAGACTAGCCTTCTCCCTCACTCAAGACTACCCTTCTCCCTCACTCAAGACTACCCTTCTCCCTCACTCAAGACTGCCCTTCTCCCTTACTCAAGACTACCCTTCTTCCTCACTCAAGACTACCCTTCTCCCTCACTCAAGACTACCCTTCTCCCTCACTCAAGACTACCCTTCTCCCTCACTCAAGACTACCCTTCTCCCTCACTCAAGACTACCCTTCTCCCTCACTCAAGACTACCCTTCTCCCTCACTCAAGACTACCCTTCTCCCTCACTCAAGACTACCCTTCTCCCTCACTCAAGACTACCCTTCTCCCTCACTCAAAACTACCCTTCTCCCTCACTCAAGACTACCCTTCTCCCTCACTCAAGACTACCCTTCTCCCTCACTCAAGACTACCCTTCTCCCTCACTCAAGACTACACTTCTCCCTCACTCAAGACTACACTTCTCCCTCACTCAAGACTACCCTTCTCCCTCACTCAAGACTACACTTCTCCCTCACTCAAGACTACCCTTCTCCCTCACTCAAGACTACCCTTCTCCCTCACTCAAGACTACACTTCTCCCTCACTCAAGACTACCCTTCTCCCTCACTCAAGACTACCCTTCTCCCTCACTCAAGACTGTACTTCTCCCTCACTCAAGACTGCCCTTCTCCCTCACTCAAGACTACCCTTCTCCCTCACTCAAGACTGCCCTTCTCCCTCACTCAAGACTACCCTTCTCCCTCACTCAAGACTGCCCTTCTCCCTCGCTCAAGACTACCCTTCTCCCTCACTCAAGACTACTCTTCTCCCTCACTCAAGACTACCCTTCTCCCTCACTCAAGACTACCCTTCTCCCTCACTCAAGACTACACTTCTCCCTCACTCAAGACTACCCTTCTCCCTCACTCAAGACTACCCTTCTCCCTCACTCAAGACTGTACTTCTCCCTCACTCAAGACTGCCCTTCTCCCTCACTCAAGACTACCCTTCTCCCTCACTCAAGACTGCCCTTCTCCCTCACTCAAGACTACACTTCTCCCTCACTCAAGACTACCCTTCTCCCTCACTCAAGACTACCCTTCTCCCTCACTCAAGACTGTACTTCTCCCTCACTCAAGACTGCCCTTCTCCCTCACTCAAGACTACCCTTCTCCCTCACTCAAGACTGCCCTTCTCCCTCACTCAAGACTACCCTTCTCCCTCACTCAAGACTGCCCTTCTCCCTCGCTCAAGACTACCCTTCTCCCTCACTCAAGACTACTCTTCTCCCTCACTCAAGACTACCCTTCTTCCTCACTCAAGACTACCCTTCTCCCTCACTCAAGACTACCCTTCTCCCTCACTCAAGACTGCCCTTCTCCCCCACTCAAGACTACCCTTCTCCCTCACTCAAGACTGCCCTTCTCCCTCACTCAAGACTGCCCTTCTCCCTCACTCAAGACTACCCTTCTCCCTCACTCAAGACTGCCCTTCTCCCTCACTCAAGACTACCCTTCTCCCTCACTCAAGACTACCCTTCTCCCTCACTCAAGACTACCCTTCTCCCTCACTCAAGACTGCCCTTCTCCCTCGCTCAAGACTACCCTTCTCCCTCATTCAAGACTACTCTTCTCCCTCACTCAAGACTACCCTTCTCCCTCACTCAAGACTACCCTTCTCCCTCACTCAAGACTACCCTTCTCCCTCACTCAAGACTACCCTTCTCCCTCACTCAAGACTACCCTTCTCCCTCACTCAAGACTCTACATACCGGACCAAAGACTACCTCACCAAAGACTACCTTTCTACCTCACCAAAGACTACCTTCCTACCTCACCCAAGACTACCCTACTACTTGTCACCCAAAATTACCATACTATATCACCTAAGACTACCTTACTAAATAACTCAGGACTACCTTACTACATCAATTTCAAAGTTTATTCTCTATAAGGATTACAATGCTGAGTTTACAGAATTTGGTTACTGTATGGTTTACATGTAGTAAAGAACTAATTACAGAGTGTACCACTAGAACACCTAGCATGGCTAGGCAATTCGGGCAGACTTAGATTAATTCTTAACTTTAAATATTACAAATTATGAGGCAAGTTGGTATTATGGCTAAGTGACAAAATACTAGTTTGTGAGTTTAGCAATGTGAATGCTTTTGTTTTGGCACAGTACATAGTTTCATTATTGGAGTATCACGGGCCAACTTATGACTAGTTAGGATTCATTATTTTAAGATTGAGATTGATATTTCTGTTTATGGTCAAATGGGTGAGTGAGTGTAAGTGTGAACCACCAGGTGGTATTCATGTAGTTAGTTGACGGGGTGTATCAGAGAGATAAGATGTTTTCTAATGGTAGTTTTGAAGGTGATGAATGTGTCTGCAGTTCTAGAGTTCTCAGGTAGGGTGTTCCAGATTTTAGGGAGTTTGACATACATTGAATTTTTGTATAGGTTTAGTCGGACACGGGGAATGTCATAGAGATGTTTGTGTCTGGTGTTATGCCTGTGAGTTCTGTCACAACTATCAAGAAAGCATTTTAGGTCAAGGTTAATATTGGAATTTAAGGTCCTGTAGATGTAGATTGCACAGTAGTAAGTGTGGATGTACTGAACAGGGAGTAAGTTTAGATCTATGAAGAGTGGGAGGGGGGTTGCCATGGATGGGATTTAGTGATTATTCTTACTGTGGCTTTTCGTTGGGCTATTATTGGCTTTAGGTGTGTTGCTGCAGTTGATCCCCAAGTGCAAATAGCATAGGTGAGGTATGAATAAATAAGTGAGTGGTATAGTGTGAGAAGGGCATTTTGCGGCACGTAGTATCGTGTCGTCAGCAAAGAGAATGGGGTTCAGGTGTTGGAATATGTTTGGAAGATCATTGATGTATATGAGGAAGAGCAGAGGACCAAGGACACTTCCCTGCGGAACTTCAGTATCAAGTGGCCGTGTTGTTGATGCTGTGTCTTGAATGGCGACATACTGATACCTATTAGCAAGGTAAGATTTGAAATATGCAAGCGCATGGCCTCTAATACCATAATGGTCAAGTTTGTGCAGTAGGATGCCGTGGTCTACTGTGTCAAACGCTACCTTCCTACTTCACTACAGACTATCGTACTACATCACCGAAGACTACCTTACTACATCACCCTAGACTACCTTTCAACCTCACCCAAGACTACCTTACTACATCACCCTAGACTACCTTTCAACCTCACCCAAGACTACCTTACTACATCACCGAAGACTAGCACATTACATCACCCAAGACTATCTTACTATATCAACCAAGACAATCTTTCTATCTCTTGCAAGACTACCTTCCTACTTCACCAAAGACTACTATCTTACCTCACCCACGACTACCTTACTACATCACCCAAGACTACCTTACTACATCACCCAAGACTACCTTACTACATCACCCAAGACTACCTTACTACACAACCCAAGACTGCCTTACTACATCACCAAGACTACCTTACTGCATCACCAAGACTACCTTACTACTTCACCCAAGACTACCTTACTACATCACCCAAGACTACCTTAATACATCACCCAAGACTACCTTACTACATCGCCAAAGGCTACCTTACTACATCCCCCAAGACTACCTTACTACATCGCCCAAGACTACCTTACTACATCACCCAAGACTACCTTACTACATCACCCAAGACTACGTGACTACATCGCCCAAGACTACCTTACTACATCACCAAGACTACCTTACTACTTCACCCAAGACTACCTTACTACATCAGCCAAGACTACCTTACTACATCACCCAAGACTACCTTACTACATCACCCAAGACTACCTTACTACATCACCAAGACTACCTTACTACATCGCCGAAGATTACCTTACTACATCGCCCAAGACTACCTTACTACATCGCCCAAGACTACCTTACTACATCACCCAAGATTACCTTACTACATCACCCAAGACTACATTACTACATCGCCCAAGACTACCTAACTACATCACCAAGACTACCTTACAACATCGCCCAAGACTACCTTACTACATCACCAAGACTACCTTACTACTTCACCCAAGACTACCTTACTACATCACCCAAGACTGCCTTACTACATCACCCAAGACTACCTTACTACATCACCCAAGAATACCTTACTACATCACCCAAGACTACCTTACTACATCGCCCAAGACTACCTTACTACATCGCCCAAGACTACCTTACTACATCGCCCAAGACAACCTTATTACATCACCCAAGACTACCTTACTACATCGCCCAAGACTACCTTACTACATCGCCAAAGACTACCTTACTACATCACCCAAGACTGCCTTACTATATCGCCCAAGACTACCTTATTACTTCGCCCAAGACTACCTTTCTACATTACCCAGGACTACCTTACTACATCACCCAGACTACCTCAGTACATCACCAAGACTACCTTACTACATCACCAAGACTACCTTACTACATCACGCAAGATCACCTTACTACATCACCCAAGGTTACCTTACTACATCACCCAAGACTACCTTACTACATCACCCAAGACTACCTTACAACATCGCCCAAGACTACCTCACTACATCACCAAGACTACCTTACAACTTCATCCAAGACTACCTTACTACATCACCCAAGACTACCTTACTACATCACCAAGACTACCTTACTACATCACCAAGACAACCTTACTACATCGCCCAAGACTACCTTACTACATCACAAGACTACCTTACTACATCGACAAAGACTACCTTACTACATCACCAAGACTACTTTACTACATCACCAAGACTACCTTACTACATCGCCCAAGACTACCTTACTACATCACCAAGATTACCTTACTACATTGACAAAGACTACCTTACTACATCACCAAGACTACCTTACTACATCACCCAAGACTACCTTACTACATCACCAAGACTACCTTACTACATCACCCAAGACTACCTTAATGTATCACCAAGACTACCTTACTACATCACCAAGACTACCTTACTACATCACCAAGACAACCTTACTACATCACCAAGACTACCTTACTACATCACCCAAGACTACCTTACTACATCACCCAAGACTACCTTATTACATCACCTTAGACTACTTTACTACATCATCCAAGACTACCTTACTACATCAACCAAGACTACCTTACTGTATCACCTAAGACTACCTTACTACATCACCCAAGACTACCTTACTAAATCACCCTAGACTACCTTCCAACCTCACCTAAGACTACCTTACTACATCACCCAAGAATACCTTACTACACCACCCAAGACTGCCTTACTACATCACCAAGACTACCTTTCTACATCACCAAGACTACCTTACTACATCACCAAGACTACCTTACTACATCACCAAACTACCTTACTACATCACCCAAGACTACCTTACTACATCACCAAGACTACCTTACTACATCACCCAAGACTACCTTACTACATCACCAAGACTACCTTACTACATCACCAAGACTACCTCACTACATTACCAAGACTACCTTAGTACATCACCAAGACTACCTTACTACATCACCCAACACTACCTTACTACATCACGCAAAACTACCTTACTACATCACCCAAGACTACCTTACTACATCAGGCAAGACTACCTACCTACATCACCTAGACTACCTTACTACATCACCAAGACTACCTTACTACATCACCCAAGACTACCTTACTACATCACCCAAGACTACCTTAATACATCACCCAAGAATACCTTACTACATCACCAAGACTACCTTACTACATCACCAAGACTACCTTATTACATCACCCAAGACTACCTTAATACATCACCCAAGAATACCTTACTACATCACCAAGACTACCTTGCTACATCACCAAGACTACCTTACTACATCACCAAGACTACCTTATTACATCACCCAAGACTACCTTACTACATCACCAAGACTACCTTACTACATCACCAAGACTACATTACTACATCACCAAGACTACCTTACTACATCACCAAGACTACCTTACTACATCGCCCATGACTACCTTACTACATCACAAGACTACCTTACTGCATCGACCAAGACTACCTTACTACATCACCAAGTCTACCTTACTACATCACCAAGACTACCTTACTACATCAACCAAGACTACCTTACTACATCACCCTAGACTGCCTTCCAACCTCACCTAAGACTACCTTACTACACCCAAGACTACCTTACTACATCACCCAAGACTACCTTACTACATCACCAAGACTACCTTACTACATCACCAAGACTACCTTACTACATCACCCAAGACTACCTTACTACATCTCCAAGACTACCTAACTACATCACCCAAGACTACCTTACTACATCACCAAGACTACCTTACTACATCACCAAGACTACCTTACTACATCACCAAGACTACCTTAGTACATCACTAAGACTACCTTACTACATTACCCAAGACTACTTTACTACATCACGCAAGACTACCTTACTACACCACCCAAGACTGCCTTACTACATCACCAAGACTACCTTACTGCATCACCAAGACTACCTTACTACTTCACCCAAGACTACCTTACTACATCACCCAAGACTACCTTAATACATCACCCAAGACTACCTTACTACATCGCCAAAGGCTACCTTACTACATCCCCCAAGACTACCTTACTACATCGCCCAAGACTACCTTACTACATCACCCAAGACTACCTTACTACATCACCCAAGACTACGTGACTACATCGCCCAAGACTACCTTACTACATCACCAAGACTACCTTACTACTTCACCCAAGACTACCTTACTACATCAGCCAAGACTACCTTACTACATCACCCAAGACTACCTTACTACATCACCAAGACTACCTTACTACATCGCCGAAGATTACCTTACTACATCGCCCAAGACTACCTTACTACATCGCCCAAGACAACCTTACTACATCACCCAAGATTACCTTACTACATCACCCAAGACTACCTTACTACATCGCCCAAGACTACCTAACTACATCACCAAGACTACCTTACTACATCGCCCAAGACTACCTTACTACATCACCAAGACTACCTTACTACTTCACCCAAGACTACCTTACTACATCACCCAAGACTGCCTTACTACATCACCCAAGACTACCTTACTACATCACCCAAGAATACCTTACTACATCACCCAAGACTACCTTACTACATCGCCCAAGACTACCTTACTACATCGCCCAAGACTACCTTACTACATCGCCCAAGACTACCTTATTACATCACCCAAGACTACCTTACTACATCGCCCAAGACTACCTTACTACATCGCCAAAGACTACCTTACTACATCACCCAAGACTGCCTTACTATATCGCCCAAGACTACCTTATTACTTCGCCCAAGACTACCTTTCTACATTACCCAGGACTACCTTACTACATCACCCAGACTACCTCAGTACATCACCAAGACTACCTTACTACATCACCAAGACAACCTTACTACATCGCCCAAGACTACCTTACTACATCACAAGACTACCTTACTACATCGACAAAGACTACCTTACTACATCACCAAGACTACTTTACTACATCACCAAGACTACCTTACTACATCGCCCATGACTACCTTACTACATCACCAAGATTACCTTACTACATTGACAAAGACTACCTTACTACATCACCAAGACTACCTTACTACATCACCCAAGACTACCTTACTACATCACCAAGACTACCTTACTACTTCACCCAAGACTACCTTACTACATCACCCAAGACTGCCTTACTACATCACCCAAGACTACCTTACTACATCACCCAAGAATACCTTACTACATCACCCAAGACTACCTTACTACATCGCCCAAGACTACCTTACTACATCGCCCAAGACTACCTTACTACATCGCCCAAGACTACCTTATTACATCACCCAAGACTACCTTACTACATCGCCCAAGACTACCTTACTACATCGCCAAAGACTACCTTACTACATCACCCAAGACTGCCTTACTATATCGCCCAAGACTACCTTATTACTTCGCCCAAGACTACCTTTCTACATTACCCAGGACTACCTTACTACATCACCCAGACTACCTCAGTACATCACCAAGACTACCTTACTACATCACCAAGACTACCTTACTACATCACGCAAGATCACCTTACTACATCACCCAAGGTTACCTTACTACATCACCCAAGACTACATTACTACATCACCCAAGACTACCTTACAACATCGCCCAAGACTACCTTACTACATCACCAAGACTACCTTACAACTTCATCCAAGACTACCTTACTACATCACCCAAGACTACCTTACTACATCACCAAGACTACCTTACTACATCACCAAGACAACCTTACTACATCGCCCAAGACTACCTTACTACATCACAAGACTACCTTACTACATCGACAAAGACTACCTTACTACATCACCAAGACTACTTTACTACATCACCAAGACTACCTTACTACATCGCCCAAGACTACCTTACTACATCACCAAGATTACCTTACTACATTGACAAAGACTACCTTACTACATCACCAAGACTACCTTACTACATCACCCAAGACTACCTTACTACATCACCAAGACTACCTTACTACATCACCCAAGACTACCTTAATGTATCACCAAGACTACCTTACTACATCACCAAGACTACCTTACTACATCACCAAGACAACCTTACTACATCACCAAGACTACCTTACTACATCACCCAAGACTACCTTACTACATCACCTAAGACTACCTTATTACATCACCTTAGACTACTTTACTACATCATCCAAGACTACCTTACTACATCAACCAAGACTACCTTACTGTATCACCTAAGACTATCTTACTACATCACCCAAGACTACCTTACTAAATCACCCTAGACTACCTTCCAACCTCACCTAAGACTACCTTACTACATCACCCAAGAATACCTTACTACACCACCCAAGACTGCCTTACTACATCACCAAGACTACCTTTCTACATCACCAAGACTACCTTACTACATCACCAAGACTACCTTACTACATCACCAAACTACCTTACTACATCACCCAAGACTACCTTACTACATCACCAAGACTACCTTACTACATCACCCAAGACTACCTTACTACATCACCAAGACTACCTTACTACATCACCAAGACTACCTTACTACATTACCAAGACTACCTTAGTACATCACCAAGACTACCTTACTACATCACCCAAGACTACCTTACTACATCACGCAAAACTACCTTACTACATCACCCAAGACTACCTTACTACATCACGCAAGACTACCTACCTACATCACCTAGACTACCTTACTACATCACCAAGACTACCTTACTACATCACCCAAGACTACCTTACTACATCACCCAAGACTACCTTAATACATCACCCAAGAATACCTTACTACATCACCAAGACTACCTTACTACATCACCAAGACTACCTTATTACATCACCCAAGACTACCTTAATACATCACCCAAGAATACCTTACTACATCACCAAGACTACCTTGCTAGATCACCAAGACTACCTTACTACATCACCAAGACTACCTTATTACATCACCCAAGACTACCTTACTACATCACCAAGACTACCTTACTACATCGCCAAGACTACATTACTACATCACCAAGACTACTTTACTACATCACCAAGACTACCTTACTACATCGCCCAAGACTACCTTACTACATCACAAGACTACCTTACTACATCGAAAAAGACTACCTTACTACATCACCCAAGACTACCTTACTACATCGCCCATGACTACCTTATTACATCGCCCAAGACTACCTTTCTACATCACCCAGGACTGCCTTACTACATCACCCAGACTACCTTAGTACATAACCAAGACTACCTTACTACATCACCAAGACTACCTTGTTACATCACGAAAGATCACCTTACTACATCACCCAAGATTACCTTACTACATCACCCTAGACTACCTTACTACATCGCCCAAGACTACCTTACTACATCACCAAGACTACCTTGTTACATCACGAAAGATCACCTTACTACATCACCCAAGACTCCCTTACTACATCACCCTAGACTACCTTACTACATCGCCCAAGACTACCTTACTACATCACCAAGACTACCTTACTACTTCACCCAAGGTTATCTTACTACATCACCCAAGACTACCTTACTACATCACCAAGACTACCTTACTACATCGATCAAGACTTCCTTACTACATCACCAAGACTACCTTACTACATCACCAAGACTACCTTACTACATCACCAAAACTACCTTACTACATCACCAAGACTACCTTACTACATCACCCAAGACGACCTTACTACATCAAGACTACCTTACTACATCACCCAAGAGTACCTTACTACATCACCAAGACTACCTTACTACATCACCAAGACTACCATACTACATCACCAAGACTACCTTAGTACATCACCAAGACATCCTTACTACATCACCCAAGACTACCTTACTACATCACCATGACTACCTTACTACATCACCCAAGACTACCTTACTACATCACCAAGACAACCTTACTACATCACCAAGATTACCTTACTACATCACACAAGACTACCTTACTACATCACGCAAGACTACCTTACTACATCACCCAAGACTACCTTACTACATCACGCAAGACTACCTTACTACATCACCTAGACTACCTTACTACATCACCAAGACTACCTTACTACATCACGCAAGACTACCTTACTACATCACCAAGACTACCTTACTACATCACCAAGACTACCTTACTACATCACCCAAGAATACCTTACTACATCACCTAGACTACCTTACTACATCACCAAGACTACCTTACTACATCACCCAAGAATACCTTACTACATCACCAAGACTACCTTACTACATCACCAAGACTACCTTATTACATCACCCAAGACTACCTTACTACATCACCAAGACTTCCTTACTACATCACCAAGACTACCTTACTACATCATCAAGACTACCTTACTACATCACCAAAACTGCCTTACTACATCACCCAAGACTACCTTACTACATCACCCAAGAGTACATTACTACATCACCCAAGACTACCTTACTACATCACCCAAGACTGCCTTACTACATCGCCCAAGACTACCTTACTACATCGCCCAAGACTACCTTACTACATCACCCAAGACTACCTTACTACATCACCCAAGACTACCTTACTACATCACCCAAGACTACCTTACTACATCACGCAAGATTACCTTACTACATCACCCAAGACTACCTTACTACATCACCCAAGACTACCTTACTACATCACCCAAGACTACATTACTACATCACCCAAGACTACCTTACTGTATCACCAAGACTACCTTGCTACTTCACCCAAGACTACCTTACTACATCACGCAAGATTACCTTACTACATCACCCAAGACTACCTTACTACATCACCCAAGACTACCTTACTACATCACCCAAGACTACATTACTACATCGCCCAAGACTACCTTACTGTATCACCAAGACTACCTTGCTACTTCACCCAAGATTACCTTACTACATCACCCAAGACTACCTTACTACATCACCAAGACTACCTTACTACATCACAAAGACTACCTTACTACATCACCAAGACTACCTTACTACATCACCCAAGACTACCTTACTACATCACGCAAGATTGCCTTACTACATCACCCAAGACTACCTTACTACATCACCCAAGACTACCTTACTACATCACCCAAGACTACATTACTACATCGCCCAAGACTATCTTACTGTATCACCAAGACTACCTTGCTACTTCACCCAAGATTACCTTACTACATCACCCAAGACTACCTTACTACATCACCAAGACTACCTTACTACATCACCAAGACTACCTTACTACATCACCAAGACTACCTTACTACATCACCAAGACTACCTTACTACATCGCCCAAGACTACCTTACTACATCACAAGACTACCTTACTACATCGACCAAGACTACCTTACTACATCACCAAGTCTACCTTACTACATCACCAAGACTACCTTACTACATCGCCCAAGACTACCTTACTACATCACCAAGACTACCTTACTACATCGACCAAGACTACCTTACTACATCACCAAGGCTACCTTACTACATCACCCAAGACTACCTTACTACATCACCCAAGACTACCTTACTATATCACCAAGACTACCTTACTACATCCCCAAGACTACCTTACTACATCACCAAGACAACCTTACTACATCACCAAGACTACCTTACAACATCACCCAAGACTACCTTACTACATCACCCAAGACTACCTTATTACATCACCCTAGTCTACTTTACTACATCATCCAAGACTACCTTACTACATCACCCAAGACTACCTTACTAAATCACCTAAGACTACCTTACTACATCACCCAAGACTACCTTACTACATCACCCTAGACTACCTTCCAACCTCACCTAAGACTACCTTACTACATCACCCAAGACTACCTTACTACATCACCCAAGACGACCTTACTACATCACCAAGACTACCTTACTACATCACCAAGACTACCTTACTACATCACTAAGACTACCTTAGTACATCACCAAGACTACCTTACTACATCACCCAAGACTACCTTACTACATCACGCAAGACTACCTTACTACATCACGCAAGACTACCTTACTACATCACCTAGACTACCTTACTACATCACCAAGACTACCTTACTACATCACCCAAGAATACCTTACTACATCACCAAGACTACCTTACTACATCACCAAGACTACCTTATTACATCACCCAAGACTACCTTACTACATCACCAAGACTACCTTACTACATCACCAAGACTACCTTACTACATCATCAAGACTACCTTACTACATCACCAAAACTGCCTTACTACATCACCCAAGACTACCTTACTACATCACCCAAGAGTACCTTACTACATCACCCAAGACGACCTTACTACATCACCCAAGAGTGCCTTACTACATCGCCCAAGACTACCTTACTATATCGCCCAAGACTACCTTACTACATCACCCAAGACTACCTTACTACATCACCCAAGACTACCTTACTACATCACCCAAGACTACCTTACTACATCACGCAAGATTACCTTACTACATCACCCAAGACTACCTTACTACATCACCCAAGACTACCTTACTACATCACCCAAGACTACATTACTACATCACCCAAGACTACCTTACTGTATCACCAAGACTACCTTGCTACTTCACCCAAGATTACCTTACTACATCACCCAAGACTACCTTACTACATCACGCAAGATTACCTTACTACATCACCCAAGACTACCTTACTACATCACCCAAGACTACCTTACTACATCACCCAAGACTACATTACTACATCGCCCAAGACTACCTTACTGTATCACCAAGACTACCTTGCTACTTCACCTAAGATTACCTTACTACATCACCCAAGACTACCTTACTACATCACCAAGACTACCTTACTACATCACCAAGACTACCTTACTACATCACCAAGACTACCTTACTACATCACCAAGACTACCTTACTACATCGCCCAAGACTACCTTACTACATCACAAGACTACCTTACTACATCGACCAAGACTACCTTACTACATCACCAAGTCTACCTTACTACATCACCAAGACTACCTTACTACATCGCCCAAGACTACCTTACTACATCACCAAGACTAGCTTACTACATCGACCAAGACTACCTTACTACATCACCCAAGACTACCTTACTACATCACCCAAGACTACCTTACTACATCACCCAAGACTACCTTACTATATCACCAAGACTACCTTACTACATCACTAAGACAACCTTACTACATCACCAAAACTACCTTACAACATCACCCAAGACTACCTTACTACATCACCCAAGACTACCTTATTACATCACCCTAGTCTACTTTACTACTTCATCGAAGACTACCTTACTACATCACCCAAGACTACCTTACTATTTCACCTAAGACTACCTTACTACATCACCCAAGACTACCTTACTACATCACCCTAGACTACCTTCCAACCTCACCTAAGACTACCTTACTACATCACCCAAGACTACCTTACTACATCACCCAAGACGACCTTACTACATCACCAAGACTACCTTACTACATCACCAAGACTACCTTACTACATCACTAAGACTACCTTAGTACATCACCAAGACTACCTTACTACATCACCCAAGACTACCTTACTACATCACGCAAGACTACCTTACTACATCACCAAGACTACCTTAGTACATCACCAAGACTACCTTACTACATCACCCAAGACTACCTTACTACGTCACCCAAGACTACCTTAATACATCACCCAAGACTACCTTACTACATCACCAAGACTACCTTACTACATCACCAAGACTACCTTATTACATCACCCAAGACTACCTTACTACATCACCAAGAGTACCTTACTACATCACCGAGACTACCTTACTACATCATCAAGACTACCTTACTACCTCCCCCAAGACTACCTTACTACATCACCCGAGATTACCTTACTACATTACCCAAGACTACCTTACTACCTCCCCGAAGACAACCTTACTACATCACCCAGGATTACCTTACTACATCACCCAAAACTACCTTAGTACCTCCCCCAAGACTACCTTACTGTATCACCAAGACTACCTTGCTACTTCACCCAAGATTACCTTACTACATCACCCAAGACTACCTTACTACATCACGCAAGATTACCTTACTACATCACCCAAGACTACCTTACTACATCACCCAAGACTACCTTACTACATCACCCAAGACTACATTACTACATCGCCCAAGACTACCTTACTGTATCACCAAGACTACCTTGCTACTTCACCCAAGATTACCTTACTACATCACCCAAGACTACCTTACTACATCACCAAGACTACCTTACTACATCACCAAGACTACCTTACTACATCACCAAGACTACCTTACTACATCACCAAGACTACCTTACTACATCGCCCAAGACTACCTTACTACATCACAAGACTACCTTACTACATCGACCAAGACTACCTTACTACATCACCAAGTCTACCTTACTACATCACCAAGACTACCTTACTACATCGCCCAAGACTACCTTACTACATCACCAAGACTAGCTTACTACATCGACCAAGACTACCTTACTACATCACCCAAGACTACCTTACTACATCACCCAAGACTACCTTACTACATCACCCAAGACTACCTTACTATATCACCAAGACTACCTTACTACATCACTAAGACAACCTTACTACATCACCAAGACTACCTTACAACATCACCCAAGACTACCTTACTACATCACCCAAGACTACCTTATTACATCACCCTAGTCTACTTTACTACTTCATCGAAGACTACCTTACTACATCACCCAAGACTACCTTACTATATCACCAAAGACTACCTTACTACATCACCCAAGACTACCTTACTACATCACCCTAGACTACCTTCCAACCTCACCTAAGACTACCTTACTACATCACCCAAGACTACCTTACTACATCACCCAAGACGACCTTACTACATCACCAAGACTACCTTACTACATCACCAAGACTACCTTACTACATCACTAAGACTACCTTAGTACATCACCAAGACTACCTTACTACATCACCCAAGACTACCTTACTACATCACGCAAGACTACCTTACTACATCACCAAGACTACCTTAGTACATCACCAAGACTACCTTACTACATCACCCAAGACTACCTTACTACGTCACCCAAGACTACCTTAATACATCACCCAAGACTACCTTACTACATCACCAAGACTACCTTACTACATCACCAAGACTACCTTATTACATCACCCAAGACTACCTTACTACATCACCAAGAGTACCTTACTACATCACCGAGACTACCTTACTACATCATCAAGACTACCTTACTACCTCCCCCAAGACTACCTTACTACATCACCCGAGATTACCTTACTACATTACCCAAGACTACCTTACTACCTCCCCGAAGACAACCTTACTACATCACCCAGGATTACCTTACTACATCACCCAAAACTACCTTAGTACCTCCCCCAAGACTACCTTACTACATCACCCGAGATTACCTTACTACATCACAGAAGATTACCTTACTACCTCCCCCAAAACTACTTTACTACCTCCCCCAAAACTTTCTTACTACATCACCCAAGACTACCTTACTACATCACCCGAGATTACCTTACTACATCACCCAAGACTACCTTACTACCTCCCCCAAGACTACCTTACTACATCACTCAGGATTACCTTACTACATTACCCAAAACTACCTTATTACCTCCCCCAAGGCTACCCTACTTCATCGCCCAAGACTACCTTAATACATCACCCCAAGGGGTTTGATCATAAAGGATCTAAGACGAAGTGGGAGTTGTCACAGTTGCTATTTGCTGATGACATTGTGCTTTTGGGAGATTCTGAAGAGAAGTAACAGAAGTTGGTGGATGAGTTAGATAGGTTATGTAAAAGAAGAAAATTAAAAGTGAATATAAGAAGGAGTAAGGTGGTGAGGATAAAAAAAAAAATAAGAACATAAGAACATAAGAAAGAAGGAACACTGCAACAGGCCTACTGACCCAAGCGGAGCAGGTCCATGTTTTCCCCCCGGATTTGACCAATGACCCACCCCCCGGATTATCCCAATGACCCACCCAGCCTGGCCATCTCCACTCAAGGATGGAGCACTGCACCAGACCGAGCAGCACAAGCTCGTCAGGTCAACTCACACCCACACACACCCACTAATGTATTTATCTCACCTATTTTTAAAACTACACAACGTTTTAGCCTCAATAACTGTACTCCGGAGTTTGTTCCACTCATCCACAACTCTATTACCAAACCTTCCTGAATCTGAATTTTTCCAACTTGAAACCATTGCTGCGAGTCCTGTCATGGCTGGAAATTTTCAGCACGATATTTACATCCCCTTTATTTATTCCCGTTTTCCATTTATACACCTCGATCATATCCCCCCTAATTCTACGCCTTTCGAGAGAGTGCAGATTCAAGGACCTCAGTCTATCCTCATAGGGAAGATTTCTGATACATGGGATCATCTTTGTCATCCTCCTTTGTACGTTTTCCAGAGCATTTATATCCATTCTGTAATACGATGACCAGAACTGAGCAGCGTAGTCTAAATGAGGCCTAACCAAGGATATATAGAGTTGAAGAACAACCTGAGGACTTCTATTATTTATACTTCTAGATATGAAGCCAAGAATTCTGTTAGCTTTATTGAGAACACTAATGCACTGTTGTCTTGGTTTTAGATTACTGCTAACCAGAACTCCTAAATCCTTTTCGCAATCGGTAATATTAAGATCTACATTATTTAGTTTATATGTGGCATGGTTTTTTAACTGTCCAACATTCAGAACTTTGCATTTGTCAATATTAAACTGCATCTGCCACTTCTCCGACCATTGCGTCAGTCTATTCAAATTATCCTGGAGTACTCTAATATCCTCATTAGAATGAACTGGACGGCCTATTTTAGTGTCATCAGCAAATTTGCTTATGTCGCCATTTATTCCCTCATCTATGTCGTTTATGTAAATTGTGAACAACAACGGGCCCAACACTGACCCCTGAGGAACACCGCTTGTGACGTGCCCCCATTCTGATTTCTCCCCACTTATGCAAACTCTCTGCTGCCTATTTGTCAGCCATGCCTCTACCCAGGAAAAAATTTCTCCTCCTATTCCGTGTGCCTTAAGTTTCCTCAATAGCCTCTGATGTGGAACTCTATCGAAAGCCTTACTGAAGTCTATATACACAATATCATACTCATTACCATGATCTACCTCCTCAAACACCTTAGTGAAAAAAGTTAGTAAATTCGTAAGACAAGAACGCCCCTTTGGAAAACCGTGTTGAGATTCATTGATCAATCGGTGCCTGTCAAGATGGCTACGAATTGCTTCTGCAATTATTGATTCCATAAATTTTCCCACTATGGAGGTAAGGCTTATTGGTCTATAGTTTGAAGCCAAGGACCTGTCACATGCCTTGTAAATAGGTATAACATTTGCCATTTTCCACTTATCAGGCACTATGCCAGTTTGTAGCGATATGTTGAAAAGATTAGGCAAAGGTATTACCTGGAGTTTACCTGGAGAGAGTTCCGGGGGTCAACGCCCCCGAGGCCCGGTCTGTGACCAGGCCTCCTGGTGGATCAGAGCCTGATCAACCAGGCTGTTACTGCTGGCTGCACGCAATTCAACGTACGAACCACAGCCCGGCTGGTCAGGTACCGACTTTAGGTGCTTGTCCAGTGCCAGCTTGAAGACTGCCAGGGGTCTATTGGTAATCCCCCTTATGTATGCTGGGAGGCAGTTGAACAGTCTCGGGCCCATGACACTTATTGTATTGTCTCTTAACGTGCTAGTGACACCCCTGCTTTTCATTGGGGGGATGTTGCATCGTCTGCCAAGTCTTTCGCTTTCGTTGTGAGTGATTTTCGTGTGCAAGTTCGGTACTAGTCCTTCTCGGATTTTCCAGGTGTATATAATCATGTATCTCTTCCGCCTGTGTTCCAGGGAATACAGGTTCAGGAGCTTTAAGCGCTCCCAGTAATTGAGGTGTTTTATTTCCGTTATGCGCGCCGTGAAGGTTCTCTGTACATTTTCTAGGTCAACAATTTCACCTGCCTTGAAAGGTGCTGTTAGTGTGCAGCAATATTCCAGCCTAGATAGAACAAGTGACCTGAAGAGTGTCATCATGGGCTTGGCATCCCTAGTTTTGAAGGTTCTCATTATCCATCCTGTCATTTTTCTAGCAGCTGCAATTGATATAATGTTATGGTCCTTGAAGGTGAGATCCTCTGACATGATCACTCCCAGGTCTTTGACGTTTGTTTTTCGCTCTATTTTGTGGCCGGAATTTGTTTTGTATTCTGATGAAGTTTTGATTTCCTCGTGTCTACCATATCGGAGTAATTGAAATTTCTCATCGTTGAACTTCATATTGTTTTCTGCAGCCCACTGAAAGATTTGGTTGATGTCCGCCTGGAGCGTTGCAGTGTCTGCAATGGAAGACACTGTCATGCAGATTCGGGTGTCATCTGCAAAGGAAAACACGGTGCTGTGGCTGACATCCTTGTCTATGTCAGATATGAGGATGAGAAACAAGATGGGAGTGAGTACTGTGCCTTGTGAAACAGAGCTTTTCACCGTAGCCGCCTCGGACTTTACTCTGTTGACTACTACTCTTTGTGTTCTGTTTGTGAGGAAATTATAGTTCTATCTACCAACTCTTCCTGTTATTCCTTTAGCACGCATTTTGTGCACTATTACGCCATGGTCACACTTGTCGAAGGCTTTTACAAAGTCTGTATATATTACATCTGCATTCTTTTTGTCTTCTAGTGCACTTAGATCCTTGTCGTAGTGATCCAATAGTTGAGACAGACAGGAGCGACCTGCTCTTAATCCATGTTGCCCTGGGTTGTGTAATTGATGGGTTTCTAGATGGGTGGCAATCTTGCTTCTTAGGACCCTTACAAAGATTTTTATGATATGGGATGTTAGTGCTATCGGTCTGTAGTGTGGGACGACCCCCGTGTCCATGGTCACTCTCCTTAGGATGGTAAAAGCTCGTGATAGGGGCTTCTTGCAGTTTTTGATGAACATGGAGTTCCATGAGTCTGGCCCTGGGTGCATGGGCATGTCATTTATCGCCTCTTCGAAGTCATTTGGCGTCAGGATAACATCGGATAGGCTTGTGTTAACCAAATTCTGTGGCTCTCTCATAAAAAAATTGAATTTGATCTTCGACTCTCAGTCTGCTAAGTTCCTCTTTACATCCCTTTAATACCCTTGCAAACAGTTCATCAGGACCTGGGGATTTGTTAGGTTTTAGTTTCTCTATTTGTCTGAGGACCATGTCACTAGTTACCGCAATCGTACATAGTTTATTATCATCCTGTTCTACATAATCTACTATTTCAGGAATATCGCTAGTATTTTCCTGGATGAAAACTGAGAGGAAGTAGGTATTTAGAATTTCACACATATTCTTATTACTGTCAGTGATCTGACCAGAGTTACTCTTAAGTGGGCCAATCTTGTCCCTAATCTTACTTCTGTATACCTGAACTGGTAACGAAAGGCTGGATATCAGACTGGAGGGAGAGAATAGGTGAGTTAATTCAGATATTTAGGTGTGGACGTATCAGCAGGTGGGTCTGTGAAAGATGAGGTGAATCATAGAATTGATGAAGGGTAAAAGGTAAGTGGTGCACTTAGGAGTCTGTGGGGACAAAGAACTTTGTCCAAGGAAGCAAAAAGAGGAATGTATGAGAGTATAGCTATTCCAACGATCTTATATGGATGTGAAGAATGAGTGGCGAATGATGCAACAAGGGGAGGGCCCGAGGCAGTGGAGAGGTCGTGTCTGAGGGCAATGTGTGGTGTGAATATAATGCACAGAATTCGCATTTAGGAAATTAGAAGGCGGTGCAGAATTACTAGAGGGTTGAGACGGGGTTGTGGAGGTGGTTCAAACAAAATAGAATAGCTTCAAGAATATATAATTCTGTAGTGGAAGGAAGGCGGGGTAAGGGTGAGCCTACGAAAGGTTAGAGGGAGGGGATAAAAGTGGTTTTGTGTGCAAGGGGCTTGGACTTCCAGCAAGCATGCCTGAGTGGATTAGGAGAGAATGGAGACAAATGGGTTTTAGGACTTGACGTGCTGTTGGAGTGTTAGCAAGGTAACATTTATGAAGGATTCAGGGAAACCTACAGGCCGGACTTGAGCCCTGGAGATGGGAAGTACAGTGTCTACACTCTGAAGGAGGGGTGTTAAATGTTGCAGTTTTATAACTGTAGTGTAAAGCATCCCTCTGGCAAGACAGTGATGGAGTGAATGATGGTGAAAGATTTTCTTTTTCAGGCCACCCTGCCTTGTTTGGTGACGGCATATATATATATATATATATATATATATATATATATATATATATATATATATATATATATATATATATATATATATATATATATATATATGTCGTGCCGAATATGTAAAATTGGTCAATTAGCAAGAACTCATTTCAAATTAAGTCCTTTCTGAAATTTTCTCTTATACGTTTAAAGATATATTTTTTCATTAATGTTAATGTAAAAAAATTTAATTTTGCACCAAAAGAATCTTAGAAAACTTACCTAACCTTGTTATAACAAGAGCAATTTATTTTAGCCTAACCCAACTAAATATATTTTAGATTTGTTTACCGTAATTTAATATTAAACAAACACAGTGAAATATAATTTTTTCGTTAGGTTCAGAATGATTTTGGCGAAATTATTGCATACACAAATTTTCACTTGTCCTATATGGCAAGATGAACGTTGCTATTTAAGCCAAGATCGCAAGTTCTGCTTATTCGGCACGACATATATATATATATATATATATATATATATATAGATATATATATATATATATATATATATATATATATATATATATATATATATATATTTTTATATAGGATGGGGTCCACCTCTGGTGTAAATTGTGGGACCCATTGCCTCGGAGAAGTGCATAATATCTATATATATTTTATTTTTTTTTATTTATTATCACACCGGCCGATTCCCACCAAGGCAGGGTGGCCCGAAAAAGAAAAACTTTCACCATCATTCACTCCATCACTGTCTTGCCAGAAGGGTGCTTTACACTACAGTTTTTAAACTGCAACATTAACACCCCTCCTTCAGAGTGCAGGCACTGTACTTCCCATCTCCAGGACTCAAGTCCGGCCTGCCGGTTTCCCTGAATCCCTTCATAAATGTTACTTTGCTCACACTCCAACAGCACGTCAAGTATTAAAAACCATTTGTCTCCATTCACTCCTATCAAACACGCTCAAGCATGCCTGCTGGAAGTCCAAGCCCCTCGCACACAAAACCTCCTTTACCCCCTCCCTCCAACCCTTCCTAGGCCGACCCCTACCCCGCCTTCCTTCCACTACAGACTGATACACTCTTGAAGTCATTCTGTTTCGCTCCATTCTCTCTACATGTCCGAACCACCTCAACAACCCTTCCTCAGCCCTCTGGACAACAGTTTTGGTAATCCCGCACCTCCTCCTAACTTCCAAACTACGAATTCTCTGCATTATATTCACACCACACATTGCCCTCAGACATGACATCTCCACTGCCTCCAGCCTTCTCCTCGCTGCAACATTCATCACCCACGCTTCACACCCATATAAGAGCGTTGGTAAAACTATACTCTCATACATTCCCCTCTTTGCCTCCAAGGACAAAGTTCTTTGTCTCCACAGACTCCTAAGTGCACCACTCACTCTTTTTCCCTCATCAATTCTATGATTCACCTCATCTTTCATAGACCCATCCGCTGACACGTCCACTCCCAAATATCTGAATACGTTCACCTCCTCCATACTCTCTCCCTCCAATCTGATATTCAATCTTTCATCACCTAATCTTTTTGTTATCCTCATAACCTTACTCTTTCCTGTATTCACCTTTAATTTTCTTCTTTTGCACACCCTACCAAATTCATCCACCAATCTCTGCAACTTCTCTTCAGAATCTCCCAAGAGCACAGTGTCATCAGCAAAGAGCAGCTGTGACAACTCCCACTTTGTGTGTGATTCTTTATCTTTTAACTCCACGCCTCTTGCCAAGACCCTCGCATTTACTTCTCTTACAACCCCATCTATAAATATATTAAACAACCACGGTGACATCACACATCCTTGTCTAAGGCCTACTTTTACTGGGAAAAAATTTCCCTCTTTCCTACATACTCTAACTTGAGCCTCACTATCCTCGTAAAAACTCTTCACTGCTTTCAGTAACCTACCTCCTACACCATACACTTGCAACATCTGCCACATTGCCCCCCTATCCACCCTGTCATACGCCTTTTCCAAATCCATAAATGCCACAAAGACCTCTTTAGCCTTATCTAAATACTGTTCACTTATATGTTTCACTGTAAACACCTGGTCCACACACCCCCTACCTTTCCTAAAGCCTCCTTGTTCATCTGCTATCCTATTCTCCGTCTTACTCTTAATTCTTTCAATTATAACTCTACCATACACTTTACCAGGTACACTCAACAGACTTATCCCCCTATAATTTTTGCACTCTCTTTTATCCCCTTTGCCTTTATACAAAGGAACTATGCATGCTCTCTGCCAATCCCTAGGTACCTTACCCTCTTCCATACATTTATTAAACAATTGCACCAACCACTCCAAAACTATATCCCCACCTGCTTTTAACATTTCTATCTTTATCCCATCAATCCCGGCTGCCTTACCCCCTTTCATTTTACCTACTGCCTCACGAACTTCCCCCACACTCACAACTGGCTCTTCCTCACTCCTACAAGATGTTATTCCTCCTTGCCCTATACACGAAATCACAGCTTCCCTATCTTCATCAACATTTAACAATTCCTCAAAATATTCCTTCCATCTTCCCAATACCTCTAACTCTCCATTTAATAACTCTCCTCTCCTATTTTTAACTGACAAATCCATTTGTTCTCTAGGCTTTCTTAACTTGTTAATCTCACTCCAAAACTTTTTCTTATTTTCAACAAAATTTGTTGATAACATCTCACCCACTCTCTCATTTGCTCTCTTTTTACATTGCTTCACCACTCTCTTAACCTCTCTCTTTTTCTCCATATACTCTTCCCTCCTTGCATCACTTCTACTTTGTAAAAACTTCTCATATGCTAACTTTTTCTCCCTTACTACTCTCTTTACATCATCATTCCACCAATCGCTCCTCTTCCCTCCTGCACCCACTTTCCTGTTTATATATATATATATATATATATATATATATATATATATATATATATATATATATTTATATATATATATATATATATATATATATATATATATATATATATATATATATATATATATATATATATATATATATATATATATATATATATATATATATATATATATATATATACTAAAATTTGTGTATGCAATAATTTCGCAAAGTTCATTCTGAGCCTAAGGAAAAAATACATTTTATTGTATTTGTTTATTATTAAATTATTATAAACTTATCTAAAATATATTTAGTTTGATTAGGCTAAATTAAATTGCGCTATTTATAATAAGGTTAGGTAAGTTTCCTAAGGTTCTTTTGGTACAAAGTAATTAATTTTTACATTAACAGAACTGAAAAAATATATCTTTGAACGTAAATTTTAGGTAAAGTAGGTAAAATTGGTCAATTAGGAAGAACTCATTGAAAATTAAGTCCTTTCTAAACTTTTTACATCTTTATCCCCTAAAATAGTTGATACATTATGATATAAATACATTTTGCGGTACTGTGTTGCTTGATGGGGTTTAAAATCTATCTGTTACATCTTTTTCACCTTTTCACTACCAGACAAAACAATTTTAACTCCTAAAATAGAGATTAATGTCCAGTTGGAGAATTACACTCATCATGGTATATATCCACAGTTAGAAATATTGAAGGAAATGAGTGAAAAAATTATTATTAAAATATATTCTTGCATTATGTTGGACGACCAACTATGAGGCTCAGAGGTCTGGTTCTACACTAATATTAACGTAACAAGAAAATTGAAACTCATGGATTAGTTCTAAATGCAGCATTAATGTTTACCTAAGATGAACTTTGTGTTGGTAGATTACTGGCAAGAGAAGACTGACCTGCAGAGGGAGATCAATGAGATGTGTTACACTCGGTGTAACACCACTACGTACCTTCCCACCCCAAGTCATGCCTCTCTCTCAACACACAACATGGCGCACACTTCACTCGGTCTCAAGTTTCTTGCTAGCACCATCAAGGCTTTATGTCGTCGTGGAGCATTCAACCACATGGTTAGTGTTTTTATGTATTTTTGTACGTTAACTTAAATCTTCACATTTTTTTCAAAAATAATTCTTCAAAATTGTTATTGACACTCCCTTATAGAATATAAAAAAAAATTGATATATGTGCAACATCTGGGTATCTTTATTGTATACATTTGGCCATCCAGTGGCATTATCAATACAAATTCAAGGACATAATTGGAAGACACTAGAACTATTTACAGAAGATGAGGTAATCAGTCCCTCAGCTTTGGAGTTGGTGAAGAGAACCGTAGTCGTGAAGAGTCTGGAGAGCACAGACAAAAAGGCTGGCACTTATATACTGGTGTCAGGTAGTAAGGGATGGGTAGCAGACGACGACATTGTCACTGGTAGGCGGGATTCCCCAGTGGAAGTAGGTCATACCTGAGGGACGGGTCAGTAATAGTGAAGAAGGTTGTGTAGATGTCCTCTGATCCAAGCTTCTATGATGTTGTAATGTCTGACAAGTTGTACACGAATGTTATACAATACCGACAAAATGAAAACTAAAACATCTGGGTATCGTTACTGTACACGTTTCGCCATCTTTAAAGATACCCAGATATTACTCTTGTTTCTAATTTTCATCTTGTATTAATGTTACTAGAAATGTTACTAGAATTACCGACAATATGTTAGGTAAAAGGACACAAGTGCAACTAATGTGACATTTTATTGTGGCAACGTTTCGCTCTCCAGGAGCTTTATCAAACCGTTACAAACAATACATGGACACAGAGGGTATATATAGGCTTTGAATCAGGTGTAGTACAAGTAGACGTAGTAGTAGCAGTAATACATGTGGTGGAAAAGTTAGCTGGCACATGAGTAAAAAGGTTACAAAAGCTCTGGCTTGGGTAGCATAAAAACAGGTTGGGCAAATGTATATGATTGGATTTGAGAAGGCCTGTTTCAGTGTCCCTCCTCTGTTACATAAGAACATAAGGAAGAACACTGCAGCAGGCCTGTTGGCCCAAACTGGGCATGCTCTTTTATGTAGCAACAATTACGTGATGGCAGGGTTTACTGTTCTCAGGAGGAATCTCACTAAGACTTCAGAGATGAAGCCGTATTGTTTTCTTTGTGTTAGAAACAGCGATCAATGATGATTCAAGGCATTTATGTCTGCGGAAATTAGGTTCTTTGATCACTAGTCTGGCATTCCTGAATTTCATGAGGAGACTTGTGGAATTCCTGTGTTGTATGCAGGCTTTGTTCAAGTTATCGTCCTTACATTACTTAATGTGTTCCTTGAAGCGTGTTTCGAGGTTTCTTGCTGTTTCACCTACATATACACTGTCGCAGCCTCCACAGGATATAGTGTTAATCCCTGCATTGATTGGTTCATGATGCTTCGACTGTATCCTGGTTAGATCCCTTATGGAATACTGGATGCAATGGGGACTCTAGTGTTAGTTTGTGCGAGTAATTTAGAAACGTTCAGTGAAACCTGGTTGTTGGGAAAAATTAGGACTTTGTTAGGAGTGGTGTTGGTGTGTGGAGAATTGATGATCTGAAGGGATCTTTTCTTGCAATCTTTAATATACGTAATAATAATATCTTTATTTCTGCATGTATATGTACAAGGTATACAGTCCTAGCTAACATCAATGGCATACTACTATATAGAAAGCCGCTTGTTATACAGAGCATTTCGGGCAAATTAGGTCAGTTTTGTCCCAGGATGCGACCCACACCAGTCGACTAACTCCGAGGTACCAATTTTACTAATGGGCGAATATGGACAGCCGGTGTAAGGAAACACGGTGTAAGGAAAATTTAGATCAGTGAAGGTTTGGTGAATGTATACCGAGGCAGCTACGGTGAAAAGCTCTGTTCCACAAGGCACAGTACTAGCTCCCATCTTGTTCCTCATCCTCATATCCGACATAGACAAGGATGTCAGCCACAGCACCGTGTCTTCCTTTGCAGATGACACCCGAATCTGCATGACAGTGTCTTCCATTGCAGACACTGCAAGGCTCCAGGCGGACATCAACCAAATCTTTCAGTGGGCTGCAGAAAACAATATGAAGTTCAACGATGAGAAATTTCAATTACTCAGATATGGTAAACATGAGGAAATTAAATCTTCATCAGAGTACAAAACAAATTCTGGCCACAAAATAGAGCGAAACACCAACGTCAAAGACCTGGGAGTGATTATGTCGGAGGATCTCACCTTCAAGGACCATAACATTGTATCAATCGCATCTGCTAGAAAAATGACAGGATGGATAATGAGAACCTTCAAAACTAGGGAGGCCAAGCCCATGATGACACTCTTCAGGTCACTTGTTCTATCTAGGCTGGAATATTGCTGCACTCTAACAGCACCTTTCAAGGCAGGTGAAATTGCCGACCTAGAAAATGTACAGAGAACTTTCACGGCGCGCATAACGGAGATAAAACACCTCAATTACTGGGAGCGCTTGAGGTTTCTAAACCTGTATTCCCTGGAACGCAGGAGGGAGAGATACATGATTATATACACCTGGAAAATCCTAGAGGGACTAGTACCGAACTTGCACACGAAAATCACTCACTACGAAAGCAAAAGACTTGGCAGACGATGCACCATCCCCCCAATGAAAAGCAGGGGTGTCACTAGCACGTTAAGAGACCATACAATAAGTGTCAGGGGACCGAGACTGTTCAACTGCCTCCCAGCACACATAAGGGGGATTACCAACAGACCCCTGGCAGTCTTCAAGCTGGCACTGGACAAGCACCTAAAGGCAGTTCCTGATCAGCCGGGCTGTGGCTCGTACGTTGGTTTGCGTGCAGCCAGCAGCAACAGCCTGGTTGATCAGGCGCTGATCCACCAGGAGGCCTGGTCACAGACCGGGCCGCGGGGGCGTTGACCCCCGAAACTCTCTCCAGGTAAACTCCAGGTAACTCTCCTCGTAAAGAAATTCTGGACTACAAATTCGGTATGCTCTTAGGAAAAGTCCGATGATGATGCCTCTTTTGGTCATAGTATCTTGAGTGGAATAGAAGTGTGTGAGATCATTTTAGTTAGCAGGTTTCCAGTAAACTTGAAATCTTAGAGTGTTATCTACTTTGTGAATGAGGACGTCTAGAAAAGATAGCTTGTCATTGGACTCCTAGTGTAAACTGGATAGCCGGTTAAACTGCGTTGATCCTTGCCTGATGATTCCGCACTTTAAAACGTTTGGGAGTTATTATGAGGACGTCGTCCACATAACGTAACCAAGTGACGCTGGTGGGGATGATGATGGTGAAGTGTTCAGCTTCCAGGTGACGCTGGTGGGGATGATGATGGTGAAGTTTTCAGCTTCCAGGTGACGCTGGTGGGGATGATGATGGTGAAGTTTTCAGCTTCCAGGTGACGCTGGTGGGGATGATGATGGTGAAGTTTTCAGCTTCCAGGTGACGCTGGTGGGGATGATGATGGTGAAGTGTTCAGCTTCCAGGTGCTCCATATACAAATTAGCCACGACGGCGCTGATGGGGCACCTCAATCCCATACCAAACGTTTGTTTATAGAGTCTGTTGTCGAAAGAAAAGCAGTTGAAGTTAATGCAGAGTTCAATCAGGTCAACAAAATCTTCGGCAGGTAGAGGAAGAATAAGATCCTGACTGACTATACATCGTAGAATGTCTCACGAAATCGTAATGACACGATTGCAAACAAACCATACCACAGACGGGGATAGAACCCGCGATCAGAGAGTCTCAGAACTGGAGTTCTGAGACTCTCTGAGCGCGGGTTCTATCCCCGTCCGTGATATGGTTTGATCGTAGAATGTCAATGGCTAGTGTGGTGGGTACTTTAGTGGAGAGGGACTCAATCGCTTTAGAGACCTCTCCATCCGAAACAAGAAACTAAGTAGTTTGAACGTGACTTCTCACTTCACTAAAGTACCCACCACAAAAGCTATTGACTTTCTGACGTAAAGTCATTCAGGACCTTATTCTTCCTCTCCCTCCCAGGGATTTCGTTGATCTGACACATCAAGACGGGCAGTATACAGCAACTTAACTCTGATTGCAGTCTTCTCAAGAACATCAATTCTTCTGAGATCATTAATTTCTAGGGTGGCGCGAGTCTGAAACATGTTTGTACATCATAACGACATCATCGAGTTTAAGTCAGTTGACCCATATAAGGCTCCAAATTCATCCTTTTCCCTATCTTTATGTCTCATAACACTATAAAGACTTTAAAATGAGCTGATGTAACCTAACAGTTTTTAGCTTGTAAATAAAGGTATGGACCCTTAATCCAATCATGTAAAACCCTCTGAAAAAAGAAAAGAAAATAGAGACAGAGAGAGAGGCGAGAGTTGGTGACGTCAACTCTTATACAGATGAACTCTGATAACCTTCTTGCAGCGTGTGATATGAGAAACCTTGTCGCTTTCCCTACTCACATCTCTGGCTCCTCCCTCGACCCAGTACTGAGTGATCTGTCGGAAGACACAGTCAAATGTCAACCCCTTTACAGTGGACCCTCAACCAACGGCATTAATCCATTCCAGAGGGTTTCTGTTGGTCGAAATTGCCGTTTGTCGAGTTAATTTTCCCCATAAGAAATAATGGAAATAGAATTAATCCATTCCTGACACCCCCAAAGTCTGAAAAAAAATTTTTACATGAAATATACATTTCCTTATATGGAAAGGAATGAGACATGCAAATTAAACAATAATTAAATGCCACTTACCTTTATTGTGGAGTTGCAGGAGAAATTCAGAACTGTCTATTGCTTGGAAGGAGAATTCCCTTCCAGAAGGACTTCATTTCCATTGTAATTCTCACCCTTTTTAACACAGGCTTGGCACTAGAAGCTTTCTTGGGACCCATGGTGGCTTATTTAGCGGTTACAAGCACTAGAAACAGTGGAATTATCCAAATTTTATGGGAGGTGTTGTGAATAAGAATTTTTTTAAAGAACTTCAGAATGTGGCCTGTTACCATTCATTTCTTATGCAACAAGATTTTTGGATCCGAGTTATTTAAAGTTTTAGAGTCTAGGGGAAATAATTTCAACAGGGAAACTCCATAGAATAATATTCAAATTTATTAAAGTATTTAAATACAATATACTTTATCTTCTCTTTGTAGTTAATGTAACTTAATACTTTGTACAATAAATTTATCATATACATTTAGTTCAAAATCATGGAAATGTCACATTAATAAGGAAGTTTAATTATTCTTCCTGTAATTCAGTCTTCAATAACATTTACGTCTTTGTCTTAACAAGACTGTAAACTCAAAATACAAAAGGTACAAGATTTAACAAGACCTTCGAATCTGGCCGTAAAGTATCTCTATGGATTACTGAACTGACCAAGAATATAAATATCAAAAGAGTCTTTCAAAGCAATGAGGAACAAAGTGAGTCAGCTCTTGAGTCCAATTCTCAAAACCATTCAAACTGTACACCATAAGAGCCAATATACGATCAGTTGTCAGGGCTAGAGCAGGGAGCAGACTGACTACTTGCCAGTCTGTTGACGCGTCGTCAGGTTGGATCACCTGACTCAACGTCAGTCAGCCAGACATAAACAATTGAACAATTCACCGGATGGTTCCGAGACTTAAACTCTATATACACAAGAAATCCTACCTAACAATAATACTAAAATAATAGTGATAACAGTAATAGTGATAATAGCGATAATAGTGATAATAGCGATAATAGTGATAATACCATGGTATTTTTCATATATTAACAGATAATAATGTAACGCCGAAAGTCTCTATTTTAGCTATAAACGGGGACTTTCGCGCTATAATATTAAGTGATGAACATATTCTCTTACAACAGTTAAATAACATAGGATGACCAATTTCGAAGATATAACACCCCCCCCATATGACAATAGGTCGCAGTAGGGAGTTTGCAAGCATCCTTGGTAATATCTCCTTTATAATAAGCATCCTCTTGGTAAATAAGGCATGTAGTATGACGGAAGAATGGAGAAGAAATAACTCGATCAGCATGGTTATTTGCCAGAGGATGAGCTTTTGGAACAATGGCCAGAAGAACCATCTGGAGTGGCTTCCATCACAATTCGATAATAGGAGTCTCGGACATGACTGTCAGGGTCATCCATGTGGACTTAATACTTCGTCCTATCAACGAAACGGCTTTCATAGTCATACTGTCAATATAAAAGAAAATCATTAACAAAACTATATAATATATATATAAATTAGGCTCTAAGAGTACTCATTTCTTAACTTTACATTTTAAGGTATACATTTTTTTTTTCAGGGGCGAGAAAGGGCATCAGCAATTATGTTAAGGGATCCACTTAAGTGTTGAATACTAATCAGATAAGGTTGGATCCTCAGAGCCCACCTGAGGATTCGGGTGTTCTTTGATTTCATAGAATTAATATAAATTAAAGGGTTGTGATCAGAAAATACCATAATTTTATGGGGGGAGGTTCCCAGATAAATGTCAAAATGTTCCAAAGATATTACTAGGGCAAGAGCTTCTTTCTCTACAGTGGCGTAATTCTTTTGGTGACGTTTCAACTTAGAAGAAAAATAAGATATAGGATGCAAAATATCAGTAGAGGGGGATTTCTGAAGTAACACCGCCCCCACAGCATAACTGCTGGCATCGATGTGTAAATAGAAGGGTTGATTAAAGTCAGGACTTTTCAATACGGGTGACGAAGAAAGCAACCGCTTCAACCGATTAAAAGCTATCTCACAATCTTTCGTCCAGCAAAACTTCATCTTACTACTGGTTAACTCAGTAAGAGGAGATGCAACCTGAGAAAAATTAGGACAGAAACGTCGATAATAACCAGTCATTCCAAGGAACCTCTGTATAGACTTTCTATCTTGAGGGATAGGAAACTCGGCAATGGCCCTAACTTTTACATCAACAGGATGTACCTCGCCCTGACCTATACAAAAACCGAGGTATTTAATCTTGGCTTGTCCAAACTGACACTTGGCTAAATTTATGGTGAAGTTGTACTTTTCTGACTTCTTAAATAAGGTTTCCAGGCGAATTAAATGTTGCTCCTACTCATTGCTATATATAACAAGATCATCTAGATATGCATCCACTCCTTCTAAATCATTGGTCAGCAGGTTCATCAGGCGCTGAAAGGTAGAGGCCGCGTTACACAACCCGAAGGGCATAACACGATAATTGAATAATCCTCCTTGTATAGTAAATGCGGATATTTCTTGGGCTCGCTGGGTAAGCGGCACTTGGTAATAGCCCCTTAATAAATCCAGGCGGGTGACATAGGCGGCTCCTGATACTCTGTCTATTAGATCATCAATACGGGGTAGTGGGAAACCATCTGGTACCATGAGAGCATTAACCTTACGATAATCAGTGCACATTCTAGAAGTTCCATCAGGCTTGGGAACTAATATACAGGGCGAGGCCCACGGACTTTTACTCCGTTCTATGAGTCCATGGGTCAACAAAAATTCTACTTCTTTGTTTAATGTTTCTTGTTTGAATGGACTTGCCCTATAAGGTGACTGTTTGCAAGGCTTTGCTCCTTGTACATCTATGTCGTGAATTCCCAATGTACAACACCTAGGGACGTCATCGAATAAAACCTCATAATGTAATATCAAGTATTTGATATCTTTGGCTTTCTTCAAATCAAGGTCCATAAGAAAGGTATCAAGAGATTGCAATGTCTCTGAATTTTTTAAACGTACTTCTATTGCTTTAGAGATGCTGGGCAGACTTACATTTTCAGTTTCAGCTAAAGGAAGAACTGTCGTAACTGGTACAATACTAGGGTGGTAAGCCTTAAATTGGTTTATGTGATAAGTACGTTTTGCTTTTCTCTTTCCTGGAGTTTGTAGTACATAATTTACCTCATTGAGCCGCTCAATCACTTCCAAAGGACCTTCGTATCTAGGTTGCAGAGCGTGTCCAGGTAAGAATTTCTGTGCCATCACACTGTCACCTGGTTTGAAGAAACGAGAGCATGTGTGTGTTTGTCATAACAATGCTTCATCTTGGATTGGGCCTTAGCTAAGTTTTTTGAGGCTAATTCCCTCAGTTGTGACAAACGCTTTTGCATTAGAGTTGGAGTTGTTTTAAGCGAGGGTTCTGATTTTCCGGTCCATGAATCTTTTAGTACGGTGAGGGGACCGCGTACTTGGTGTCCATAAATTAATTCAAATGGACTGAACCCAGTGCTTTCTTGTTCGATTTCCCTTAAGGCGAACAAGAGGAATGGTATTCCGTCGTCCCAATCTCTGGAAAACTGCTCGCAGAACGCTCTCATCATTGATTTTAATGTTTGATGAAATCGTTCGAGGGCTCCTTGTGACTGAGAGTGATAAGCAACAGAAAATACGCACTTAATTCCGAGGCGAGATAAGGCATCGCGAAACATCTTAGAGGTAAAATTTGAACCTTGATCGGATTGAATTATTCGGGGAATCCCCACCTGTGAGAAAAATTTTTGCAAAGCTCAAACAATAATGCGAGAATTAATTTTTCTCAAAGGGATAGCCTCTGGATATCGAGTAACGACATCCATAATTGTAAACAGATATTGATTCCCTTGTTTAGTCCTGGGTAACGGACCAACACAATCTATTATCAGGCGTGAGAAGGGCTCACCACTGACGGGAATCAGAATGAGGGGAACTGGTGGAGGTGTGTGCGAAGGTTTGCCGGTCACTTGGCAGACTTGACAACCTTTTAGATAGCTTTCCACAGTCTCCTTCATTCTGGGCCAATGAAAATGCTTGGCTATTTTGCCCAGCGTTTTCTTTACTCCCAAATGTCCTCCCATGGGACTATGGTGGGCGAAACTAATAGCCAATTCTCTAAAGGTGCTAGGTAGCACTACTAGATGTTTGCTGGTAGACAGATGATTGTCGGAAGACAAAAGAGACTTTTCCTTTCTCATTAATATACCATTAGCAAGATAGTAACAATTGTCCAGGTCTTGGGCGTCGTCTTCTGTAATAGCTATCTCTCGTAATTTCTCTAGGGATGGATCAAGGAACTGATCCCTTACTAAATCTTCTTTCGATAGCATTTTAATATCAGAATCTTGAAAAGGGCCGATCATAGAATATTTCAGATTTGAAGATCCGGGTTGTAAGGATCGGCTGAACAATAAATCGAGACCTAAATCCTCGCCTTTACTTAGGACTTCAGTTGATAAAGGATTTTGAGGCGCTCTAGACATTGCTCTAGTTATAACATTGAGAGGAAATAAGGTAGGAGCCTCTTTTTGAGCTTCTATGGCATAGTTAATGTCAGTAGAATTATCAATAACTAGAGGCTCTCGGCTTATACCCGGATAGTCTAGATCATTGCCTATGAGTAAGTCAACTCCCTGAATAGGAAAAGTTTCACTGGATATACCTACCGACACAAAGCCAGTATAGGTTGGTGTTTGGATGTATATCCTGTGAAGAGGCACTCTTATAATGGCACCTCCATAGGCTTCTAATAAGATATCTAGCTTTGTGCGAGTCATATCACTTACGGGAAGTATGTCCTGCTTCACCAATGTTAAATAACTTCCAGTATCACGGAAGGAATTAATTTCAACTAATTGAGTCTCGTCTATTCCAACTTTCACTTTAGCAAAGTAGGGACTCATAGCTGAGTGAATATCTTTTTCTGAAACAGCTCTAGTATTGAGTCATCTAGAATGACTACTGATTCGTTCTTGTGAACCTTGTTCGGTACTAGGGTTCAGTTTCTTTTGAGTTGTCGATGAAGATATTATCTGAGTTGGGAAATGAAGTCGCTCATTCCTAGTATCCCTCTCTAGCCAATAACAGTGTTTCCTTAAATGCCCTTTCTTATTACAATAAGTGCAGTTCAACTCACTGTTATGCCTTAGTGGTTTTGAACTTTTCCTAGAGTTAGATCTAAATTTATTATTAATGGGCGTGGAGGCATCATAGGAGGTTGGGCAAGGATTCTGTATGTGACGCATCTCTGTAAGATTGGATCGTCCTTTCTAGGGGCATATTTAGTCACTGTTTCCTTACTTTTTGTTTCGCCAATCAATTGTTGAGATATTTCATAATTATCGGCGAGCGAGGCTGTTTCTAGTATATTTACTATGGGGCAACTAATCAAATACCTATGCAAGTCTTCTGGTAAATTATTATAGAAATCCTCATGCAGGATCAATTGGGGAAGACTTTCCATAGATTTACAGTTAGAAGCTCTACACCATCTCTCAAAAGCGATTTTCTTTTCACATGCAAAATCTACATACGACTGAGTTGGCTGGCATTTTAATACTCTAAAGGTTTTTTGATAACTTACTGGGAGGAGATCATAAGCCTTTAGGATAGCCTTCTTAACGGAATCATAATCCACATATTTCTCAAAAGGTAACGTAGCCGTACAACTTTGAGCTTTACCAGACAACGAAGTATGTAATAAGGTTGCCCAGTGTTGTCGGGGCCAGCGCATAGCACGTGCTTGATTCTCAAAGACTTCAAAATAAGTATCTAAATCTCCGTCATTAAATCTTGGAACCATAGATGCAGCTTTTTGTATATTGAAAGAATCATTTGAGGATTCAGTACATCTTTCACTCACATTTCCTTGTTGTTGTTGTCTTATATAGTGGAGCGTTTCTCTTTGAAAGTCTTCTTCATTTAATTTATGCTGAGCCTCAATTTGAGCAGTCTGTAAAATAAATAGTCTCTCTAATTTCTCAAACTGACTTTGAGAAATATGCCCCGATGGTATCGAAAATGAGGGAATTGAACTGGCGGTATGTGGATATTCCTTTGGACGTGCATCTTGGTGAGGGCCAGGCTGACCATTAATAGGAATTCCTTCAGTAGCGGGCGAATGCCGAACAGCGGCTGCACCCTGCAATACTTCATCTACTTTACTAGAGGCCAAAGTGAGACCTAATCTATCTGATTCAATTTCAAGATCAACTCTTTGAAATTGTTCTTCTAATACTTCGATTCTCGACTGGTAGCTTACTTGAGAAACTAAACTTTCAGAGTCAGAATCTCCTGCTACATGATGGTTAGAGGCCCCTGGAAACAATTTGTTTCTAATTATTGCCCTTACGGTATTGGCTGTGTAATATCTATCGTATGGTACTCCCAATTTAAGGGCTATCTGCCAGCACATTTGAAGTTTCAAGGAGTCCAGCTTTGACAATGTTAAATCTTCAAATAACTCTTTAATGTGATCTTCCATGATCAATATTTTGAAATTAACTAAAGATAAATTCCCAGTATATAACTTTAATATTGTTCTTTTGATCAATGTCTTAGAACAACAGAGATCCCGGACAGGCCCCCATTTGTTGCGAATAAGAAATTTTTTAAAGAACTTCAGAATGTGGCCTGTTACCATTTATTTCTTATGCAACAAGATTTTTGGATCCGAGTTATTTAAAGTTTTAGAGTCTAGGGGAAATAATTTCAACTGGGAAATTCCATAGAATAATATTCAAATTTATTAAAGTATTTAAATACAATATACTTTATCTTCTCTTTGTAGTTAATGTAATTTAATACTTTGTACAATAAATTTATCATATACATTTAGTTCAAAATCATGGAAATGTCACATTAATAAGGAAGTTTAATTATTCTTCCTGTAATTCAGTCTTCAATAACATTTACATCTTTGTCTTAACAAGACTGTAAACTCAAAATACAAAAGGTACAAGATTTAACAAGACCTTTGAATCTGGCCGTAAAATATCTCTATGGATTACCGAACTGACCAAGAATATAAATATCAAAAGAGTCTTTCAAAGTAATGAGGAACAAAGTGAGTCAGCTCTTGAGTCCAATTCTCAAAACCATTCAAACTGTACACCGTAAGAGCCAATATACGATCAGTTGTCAGGGCTAGAGCAGGGAGTAGACTGACTACTTGCCAGTCTGTTGACGCATCGTCAGGTTGGATCACCTGACCCAATGTCAGTCAGCCGGACATAAACAATTGAACAATTCACCGGATGGTTCCGAGACTTAAACTCTATATACACAAGAAATTCTACCTAACAATAATACTAAAATAATAGTGATAATAACGATAATAGTGATAATAGCGATAATAGTGATAATAGCGATAATAGTGATAATACCATGGTATTTTTCATATATTAACAGATAATAATATAACGCCGAAAGTCTCTATTTTAGCTATAAACGGGGACTTTCACACTATAATATTAAGTGATGAACATATTCTCTTACAACAGTTAAATAACACAGGATGACCAATTTCGAAGATATAACAGGAGGCACATGTGGAAACTGACTGCAACAGTTTGTAAACAATGGCACACTGACTCTTGGAGTGCCTGGGCCTGCTCAGGCCGTGCTCTGGGCACATCGACACGTTCCGGACAAATGTCTTTGGTTAAGTTTTTCGCCGTTGGTTAAGGCATTTTTCTACGGCAAAAAGCACTGTTAGACGAAATGGCCGTTACTTAATGCCGCCGTTAGTTGAGGGTCGACTGTACTTTGTTGGATCATTTGACCACAAGACTGCCCTTACGACACTGAAGATTCCAAGTGGTGAAGAATCTATACGTACAAACTCTTGTGGGAGAGAGGAAACTGGCCAGACCTTTGTTCTAAGTTCGCTACTTCCGATTGGAATGCTTTTCTCGAAGGTGATGTTGACACTCAGGTGATTGCCTTAATGTCCTTCAAAAACAAATCCCTCGCAGGCAGTATATAATAAAGCCTACAGCTCAGCCTTTTCTCGGTTTTCTTTGTAGAAAGGCTACCACTGCTAATAAAGGCTTGGAGAAGGTATAATGGGCATACCACTATCTATAACAGCAATCTGAACATCGAAGCCTGCAGGCAAATGGGAGAAGTCCAAAAGTGGGCCATCTCTAAATGGGAGGCTGGCATCAGGTAGAGTGCGCTACAAAACCTGGTGGTCTTCGGTAAAGGACTGGCAAGGATATTGACCAGATGAACTTATGCCACCTCAGTCGACAGAATGGGACCATCTTCATTAGCAGTCAATTGAAAGCTGACCTATTCGCCGAATACTTCGCTTCCAAGATGCAAGTTCCTTATTCAGCGAGGGACCCGCCTTGGCTAGCCGCAAAAACTGTGTAAAAGTTGTCAGTGTGTTATTGTATGTATGGTGGCGCCACCGGCGGCAATCGTGGCTCTATTGGTTCTGTTGTTCTCATGAATTATTGTATGACATCTTTGTGCTAGAGGAATTATGCTGTGCCAGCGAACATATAAAGTAAATGTCTCTAGTACTCGGAACTAACTTAATAAATAACAGTAGCCTGAGTCAGAAAAATTAAAATCTCTAGTAAGGCTCATGCATGCAGGGGATGAGATGAAAAGCTGTAAGCCTTCTCCATGAAAGTTGGCTGCCTTGGATTATCGTCTAGCGCAAGCTGGGCGCCAAGGTATTGGTCCAGTGTGGTTAGAATGGTAAAGCACTGCGTACCTTGTTCCAACATTCGTAGGTTCAAGTCTCCTTCTGCCAGAGATCAGTGTTTGCGTATATTTCGCCTGCTCTTGCGAATTCCTTGCATATATATATATATATATATATATATATATATATATATATATATATATATATATATATATATATATATATATATATATATATATATATATATATATATATATATAAATATATATATGTCGCGCCGAATATGCAGAATTTGCGATCTTGGCTTAAATAGCAACGATCACCTTGCCATATAGGACAAGTGAATATTTGTGTATGCAATAATTTCGCCAAAATCATTCTGAACCTAACGAAAAAAATATATTTCACTGTGTTTGTTTAGTATTAAATTATTGTAAACAAATCTAAAATATATTTTGTTAGTTTTTTTTTATATTTTATTTAAAACCAATACAGTATACATAAAAATAAAAATAAAAGGAAACAGTATGGATGTCAATCCTGAAGGTTCGGACATTGACATAAGAAACCCAACACAAAATAAACTAACACAAATGGATTGCACCTATATACTGGCAAGATATAGCTGTATAACATACAACAATAACTTACGGCAAGAACATAGCTACAAATAAACACAGTAACAGGGTCGTGAACTGACATATATAAACATTCAATGACTCAAAACCTAACTTACATATAATTTTTACATATAACATGACATATGACAAAGACTCATTACAATTGAAAAGAATATATACGAGAAAATGTAACAATTACTTCCAGTCTTCTCATTAATCAATAAACCAAAACCTAACATCATAATCCTACTAGAACATCTACATACTTATCCCTAACATTACAGCTTTACATATACCAAAATACAAATAAACATACAAAGAAAACAGCTTATATCTCAAAACCGACTCATTACAGTTGCAATAAACCCGTATACAAAAATCTCAGACACAAAAGAAATGCGTCTATAAACTGGCTAGATATATCTGTATACCATACAGCCAAAACTTACGTCAAGAACATAGCCATGAAAAACCAATATCAGGGTGCTGACAGTCTATAAGTACATCTTAACATACAAAAACCTAGAACATCACATGAACTATAAAACACTTCATATGGCAAAGAACAATACCGTTGTATAATGCTATACAAAGTACATTGAAATGACAATTGAAACAAAGTAACGAAGAGGGAACATACAACAAGCATGTGAATACATATAAACCTACACATCACATACACCACAGTACTATCATTGTATAACACCTTTGAGGATAAAAGAAGAATCCAGACATACTCAGATCATGCCTTGTGTCACCTCAAACCATCAAACACACAAATACTGTGAGATGTACCCTCTCACACATTATACACACAATAATGTAGTGCAACAACACTACTTACATATTATATTCAATACCTTCTCAAAAACAATGTGAAAAACATATCTTACACAACTACCCAGACCAAACTCACATCACAACAGAAGCTTATTTATTATATTACCAAACATACCACACACGCTAACATCCATACACATTTCCATACTCAAGAAAACTAGCCCGCCGCAACCCCTTACTTTACACTTAAATCTCTTAAATCCTTCAACCTAAATCTACGATAACCTTCAGTAAATGCTGTCTCCCATCTTCCCCCATAAAGATCCCTATTGCGGCACTTTGTTCTATACATCGTGGCCCCTAACACTCTTATCCTTTCCTCGACTCCCACCTCCCTCATTGCCCAAGATATATAAATAAAATCAGTGACCACATACGCAACCGCATTCACCACCTGCTGACTCCCCCCACCTATATCTAAACTTAACACCCGCATCACCTGTAACCCTTCCCCACCCACTAACCTAACTACCCTACTTAGCCAGACCCTCACATCTTCTAAACAAGTACAAAAGTACACAGCGTGAAATATGGTTTCCGGACATCCACACGCTTTGCACTCCCCACCCTCCCTTAATCTCCTATTAAATAACACAACCCCAGACGGCAAAATCCCATGTAAAAACCTAAACATAACCTCCCTGACACTTGGTTTTACACGTAGTTGTTGAAGACATTTCCATACAGAACCCCATGCATACATAGGGTATGCCCCCTCAACTGCCGCCACCACAGACCCACCCTCCGCCCTCTCAAGAACCTTCAATTTAAGCTGTTTCGGATCCCTTACCTTCAGTAAAACTCGCAACATAGCCTCCCCAAACATTAAATCCCTACCCCTTCACCACCGTTGCATATCCATGCGCAGTCTTTCAAGGCCTCCCCCCCTCACCCCCTCCCTCATAAACCCCCTTTTCAGAAACACACTCAACATACGCTTCTCAAGAGGTATAAGCCCCAGCCCCCCCTGGCTAACGGGAAGCGACACCACCCCTCTACTTAGCCAGTCACAACCCGATCCCCATATAAATCTGAATACCCGCAGTTGCAACCGTTGCACCTCACACCGTCGTAACGGATATATTGCCACCACGTGCCATAACTTGCTATACAACAGGACATTCGTGACTATAACCCTTTGATGCAACGTTAATTGCTCTGCCCTCAAACCTCCCAATCTTTTCAAAACTCCATCCACGGTGCGCCTCGAATTTGCCTCTTGTGCATCCCTATCATTCCGCATGTACACTATCCCACATATCAACAACTGATCTACCACATGCCACCCACCCTCAACAGTCTCACCATTATGTACGCTATCCCCTAGATCCAAATACTTGGACTTTACTACAATAATTTTCATCCCTGTAGCCTCACCAAAAACGTCTATCACCCTTCCTACCTTATGTAAATCCCTCACATCTCTCACCAAGACAGTCGTATCATCCACATAACCCACTATACCCGCTTCCCCTTCTCGTACAAAACCAACCCTCGCTCTCGCTATACTCCACCTAACTGCCCTATAAAAGGGTTCCTGAAGACATGCAAACAAAATTTGCGACAGAGGGCATCCCTGTCGCAAACCCCTTCCCATCTGTATGCTATCACCTAGTCGTCCATTAACCTGTATTCTCATAACTGCACCCAGATACAAAGTTTTTGCCCAAGAAACAATTTCCCTCCCGAAACCCAACCAACGCATAAAACTCCATAATGCATCCCTTTCTACGCTATCATAAGCAGCTCTCCAATCCAGAGCCAAAACACCCCCTCCCCCCTCCCCCCTATGCTCTATAAAACTCCTAATAACTCCATGCCCTTCATACATTGATCTACCCGGTGTGCCATATTGTCCTCTATCAATTACTTTACCTAAAACCTGTTTGATTCTGTTACCTAATACCCTTGCAAATAACTTATAATCACCGCACATAAGCGATATTGCACGGTAATCTTCTACCGTGGTCTGTCCACCCTTCGGCACTAATACAACAACAGCAGTCCTTTGCTACTCACCCATTGCCCCATCTTCCTTCATTACATTGAACAATCTGACTAAAAATCTCCTCAATACTTCCCAGTTCTTAACATAAAAATCATTAGGCAACCCGTCTACACCCGGTGCCTTACCTAAACTTGCACCTGCTATAGCTTGCCAAATTTCCCCTTCCATAATCTGTCCTTCCAAAGTCTCCCTATCTCTACCATCAAGCTCGCATTGCACATAACCACCCATTTCCCTTAAAGCATCATCTCGTATACCCACATGTTGTGCATATGACCTAAACCATGCATCAAGATATCCACTCATACCTTCAGTCGACATCAATACCTGCCCTTCCCTATACCCTCCCATCCCCACATGAACAGTTAATCCCATCATCTCCGTCGCCGCTCTCCTCTTACGCTGTCCTCTCAATACACACGCCGATGGCCTATCACCCCATTAACACCTCCTCCAACCCCGCCAAAACGCGTGCACCATCAAATCTTTCATTTTGCAAATCCCTAATGCTCTCCTTTAATCCCTCAGTATCTCCCACCGGGAAACTAAACATCCCACGTTCGTAGCAAGCTCTCAACTGCCCCTCAAGATAAGATTGAAACCCATACTTTAACCTATTATATTCCCCCCCCACTACGTACATAAAAATCCTTAATACCTGATTTCGCCACCGAGTCCCACCATCTAACCAGATCACCATTCCCAGGCGCTTCTGCCTCCAACCCCTCCCAAAACTGTTTAAATGATTGTCTATATTCTACTTCATGCAACAACTTTACATTTAACTTCCAATACCCCCTACCCCTTCGTGGCAACCCCTCCCAACCCAAATCCACCATAACACCCCTATGATCAGAAAATACCACATCCAACACCCTCACCCTATGCATTACTACCCTTCTGGAGACGTACAAACGATCGAGCCTAGCAGCATACCCACGCCTAATAAATGTACGCTCTACCCCCTCCCCCCCACAGATATCGATCAAACCCACCCCTGATAACAATTCTCCCAATATTCCCATACAATGCCCCGCCCCCCCCGGTTCCACATCCTTACGCCTTATCACACAGTTCCAATCACCTCCTATCACGGCTACCTCTGGCAATCCACGCAAGTAGTAAACCAGCACGTCCCTCACAAATTTATTCTTAACGTGTACATCACCCTCTGCCGGGCCATACACACACACCAACGTCATCTGTACCTGACCCCATAATCCATCCACACGTATCACCCTCCCCTTCCCTCCTTCACAATGCCTGACAACCAACGGGCTAGTTTCCTTTACCAATATAGCCACACCGCCTTTCAATCTGACTGCATGTTCAACATACACCTTACATCCCTCCACCTTCAACTCATAACCATGTCTATAATTATGCTCCTGCAAGAACACAACGTCAACACCATGACGCTCCAAAAACTCCCTAAACCACTCACACTTTCTCTGCGACCTCAAACCATTGATGTTCAATGTCAAGCACTTAAAACCGACAAAGAAGGTTTCCCTCTTGACACAACCTTTTTGTCACCTGATCGCCTCATTGCACTCTTATCCCTCCCCCCCCCCCCCTTTTTGTGCACTCTTACTCGATCCCTGTCCCTGAGTGTCTTTTGAACCCCTCTGCGTGACATCCGCCCATGTTTTCTTCCCTGAACATTGTGCGGGCGTATGCACTTCATCTGAATCATAAAGCGCTGCTGCGCGCTTTCGCGTCGTACCGTCGACCTGCATCTCGTCATCAAGCTCATCACCACAATGAACCTCAACCTCCACCATATTCACCGACAAGACAGCCTTGTCACACACCTTAAGATAAGATAAGGTAAGATAAGATTTCGTTCGGATTTTTAACCCCGGAGGGTTAGCCACCCAGGATAACCCAAGAAAGTCAGTGCGTCATCGAGGACTGTCTAACTTATTTCCATTGGGGTCCTTAATCTTGTCCCCCAGGATGCGACCCACACCAGTCGACTAACACCCAGGTACCTATTTGCTGCTAGGTGAACAGAACAACAGGTGTAAGGAAACGTGTCGAAATGTTTCCACCCGCCGGGAATCGAAGCGGGAGCTTTAGCCACCAGGCCACTGGTGGCGCCCCTCCATCCTCCATAGTAGTCTCAAGATCCAGGACCGTGCCTTCTTTCTGATAAGGCCCCGTGCCCAAAATATCCACAAGCGTCGTCCTTATCGATGCTTCCTCCTTGCTATCATTCACTTCCACGATGATCTCCTCCAATGCCTGAACCACGTCCAAGGAAGGGGAGTCCCCCCAACTCGTAGCACCTGCCATCGTCTCTGCCCTCTCAACCTCCTCACTCCATGACGCACTCTGCGAAGGCAGTGTCGAAAAAGGCTGTTCTTGCTTCACTCTCCTCTCCTCTACTTTTCTTCGTTGTTAAAGGTCGTTGTCTCTACGTCCTCTACCACATTGCGCTGCCAGGTGTTCATACGACCCGCACAAACGACAAGTGCGTCATTGCCCTGCATATGTCACAAATACCTGAGTTCTGAAATCTTCCATCACCACATACGACGGTGTAGGATGTCGTATCGTCATCTTTGCAGAGTACGTACCCTCAGGTATCCCCATATACGTACCAGCTGACCACCTTCCTGCAGTGACCGTGTGTACTGTCCCATATTTACTCATGACGAACCTTATGTCAGATGCATCCGCCTCGAATGGCACATTCCTGATCTTCACCCAAGTGAAGTAACTTGTTCACCACTGCCTCATACATACTCGCCGAATTGAATTTAAGAAATATCCTCTTTGTGCCGTTCAAGGCAAGTCCACAAATCTCTTCAGTAGCTACGCCGTAGGTGTCTCTAATTATTGCTGGTAGAAGTAACTCCATAGACGGCCCCGTGATAGCTGCACTGGTTAATTCAATACAGACTGTATTAACTCGCCGGCGACAAGCCTGCGCCATGTTGTGAAAATATTACTGCACCCAGTCAACACCAGTGGGTAGCAGCAGCACACGTCCTCTCTACTCAAGGGTTGAGAGACGAATGATCTTTGTTGGGTTAGGCTAAAATAAATTGCTCTTGCTATAATAAGGTTAGGTAAGTTTTCTAAGATTCTTTTGGTGCAAAATTATAAATTTATACATTAACGTAAATGAAAAAATATATCTTTAAACGTATAAGAGAAAATTTTAGAAAGGACTTAATTTTAAATGAGTTCTTGCTAATTGACCAGTTTTACATATTTGGCACGACATATATATATATATATATATATATATATATATATATATATATATATATATATATATATATATATATATATATATATATATATATATATATATATATATATATATATATATATATATATACATATATATATATATATATATATATATATATATATATATATATATATATATATATATATATATATATATATATATATATATATATATTATTTTTTATTATCACACTGGCAGATTCCCACCAAGGCAGGGTGGCCCGGAAAAGCAAAACTTTCACCATCATTCACTCCATCACTGTCTTGCCAGAAGGGTGCTTTACACTACAGTTTTTAAACTGCAACATTAACACCCCTCCTTCAGAGTGCAGACACTGTACTTCCCATCTCCAGGACTCAAGTCCGGCTTGCCGGTTTCCCTGAACCCCTTCATAAATGTTACTTTGCTCACACTCCAACAGCACGTCAAGTATTAAAAACCATTTGTCTCCATTCACTCCTATCAAACACGCTCACACATGCCTGCTGGAAGTCCAAGCCCCTCGCACACAAAACCTCCTTTTCCCCCTCCCTCCAACCTTTCCTAGGCCGACCCCTACCCCGCCTTCCTTCCACTACAGACTGATAAGCTCTTGAAGTTATTCTGTTTCGCTCCATTCTCTCCACATGTCCGAACCACCTCAACAACCCTTCCTCAGCCCTCTGGACAACAGTTTTGGTAATCCCACACCTCCTCCTAACTTCCAAACAACGAATTCTCTGCATTATATACAAAACAACCACTGTGAAAAAATAGTGAAATTCCATGCGCTTTCATGACTTCTAACATTATCAGGGAACTGTAACAGTATAAGATCAACAGGAAGGCATATATGGACAAGACTACACTTCACAGTCACGTCACAACAGCTGACTGTAAAATATAACTGATACTCTACCCAAGCATTAAAATTTTTTACTTGTCTAATGTGTCTTAAATTCTTCCGAAATTTTATTAATTATAAATGAATCTAATTTGTATAAACCAAAAGCAATATTCATGTATTTTTTCAAAACTATTTTTTTTTATTAAACAAGATTCAATTATATTCCTGTGAACCATGGACTTGCTTGATGCAACTTTCTCAGGATTTTGAAAACCAATTCGAGGGTTAAAAATCTCTCACATGAATAACCAAAGCATTAGAATCTTGTCCACCTTAAATGCTATATTTATGTTGTTTTATCTTAGTTCTAGACTTACCAGTTTGACCATAATAAACTTTATCACATATTTTACAAGGAATCTTATAGACACATCCATCAGCATTGTTGGGGTAATTTTTCATTAAATCCTTTTTACTGTATCAAGATTTTTAAATGCAACTTTGATATTAAAATTCTTAATTAGAGAAGGCATATCAACCAAGTTTTCATGGTAAGGGAGAACCAATATATTTTTAGATAAATAAGGTTGATTGTCCCTATTTGTATTGTAAAATGCATTTCTGGCAATTTTAAACGATTTATCAGTTAAGTTTCTTGGGTGTTTTAGATCATTAGCTATTTAATAATTTTTTAAGATTTCTACATATATGAACTCTGGACTACAAATATGCAAAGCTGTAAAAACAGTGATTAGAATACCGACAGTTTAACTCTATCTTGATGCGAAAAAGAATAATGCACATAGGAAAAGTTATTTGTTGGTTTTCTGTAAATTTTATTTTTAAAATCATTGTTACTCTTAATAATTAAAACATCTAGAAAAGGCAATTAGTTATTTTTTTCGAACTCAACAGTAAAATTTATAGAATAAACTAAGGTCTTTAATTTAACAAGGAAATGGTTTACATCTATATTCTTAGGCATTAGACATTAAATATCATCAACATATCTATACTACTCAGCTCTATTAGGAAGGATTGTGTTAAGCAATCTTGTTTCAAAAAATTCCATGAATAAATTACTAAGAACAGGTGAGAGAGGATTTCCCATTGTCATACCAAACATATGAGTGCAAAACTCGTTATTAAACACAAACTTGGCATCAACAATACAAAGCTTAATAAGTTCAATGATAATAGGAACTGGCAATGGTAAATCGTAATTAACATGTTTCTTAGATAGGAGTTGTTACCTTTCAGCTGTGATTTATGATTTATGTCACCTTGCAGCTGTCATGTATTAGTTATGTTACCTTGCAGCTGTCATGTATTAGTTATGTTACCTTGCAGAGATGATTTATGAGATATACTTGCAGAATGATGAAATTTATATTAACTTGCAGCTGTGATTCATGAATTATGTCAAAAGTATAAACGGTGTCATTTGATATACCTAGTTGGTGAGCCGTATCTGTAGGAGAGAGAAACCACTCTCCTTCCAGAGAATACGATAATACGTCCACGCTGGGCAACTTTGGCTTCCTTGCGATCCAGAAAACTGACATAGCAGGTGTTGTCTGCCTGACACTGTATTAATATTCAGGTCATCACCTTGGTCTAGCGTTACTCCTACAGATATTGTCATCTGAATCTACTTTCCAATGTATTAAACTTTTACACTCCATGGTTGGCAACATGTTATTTTTATTTACTTTGCTACAGCATATGCAAACAGGTTAGAGGTATAATAACATTTTAGTACTAAATTATTTAAAAAAAGAATCATATTTTGATTTGAGAATAGCTTTTCAAAAACTAGATTGAACATTCAACTATAAATGTGATACACACGTTATATAATTAACTGAATGTCGAAGGCACTACAAAGTCGACATGGTTTATAAACATAAATTATTAATCAAAAGTTGGAAAATATATTCATGTTAGAATACGCATCATTATCTAAACCACCTAATGTATACCAGAACAAAAATCTGCCAATAAATATATACAGAAATTAGGTATATTCATTCGTGAAAATAGAATTTATTCGTCTTTTTACTACGTCTGCGTTGGCAGATATCTTTTCTACCAACGAGAAAGAGTTAAGAAACTTTTTCTTCGACTGTAAGTACAGTATGAAGTAGACGTAAGTAGAGGTATCAAGATGTACCCGTCATCTTACGTATTTCTCGAACGGAAGAAAAATACACAATCATTTCCGATGCAGGTTTACGTTACATGTTCATGATTGGGGAGGTCAGTCCCTCTCAGGTTAGTTGTTCTCTACCTCTCTACGACGTACACACTACAAATTTCGTAGCCGTGAAACACTGTGACTGTTGTACCTAATGAATAATACATCCCTGTCTGTAGATACTCCTATATAATGAATAATATATCCCTGTCTGGAGATACTCCTATATAATGAATAATACATCCCTGTCTGGAGATACATCTATATAATGAATAATACATCCTTGTCTGGAGATACTCCTATATAATGAATAATATATCCCTGTCTGTAGATACTCCTATATAATGAATAATACATCCCTGTCTGGAGATACATCTATATAATGAATAATACAGCCGTCTGTAGAAACTCCTATATAATGAATAATACAGCTGTCTGCAGATACTCCTATATAATGAATAATACAGCTGTCTGTAGATACTCCTATATAATGAATAATACATCCCTGTCTGTAGATACTCCTATATAATGAATAATACATCCTTGTCAAATTCAAATTCAAATTCAAAGTTTATTCTCTATAAGGATTGCAATGTTGATTTTACAGAAATTTGGTTATTGTGTGGTTTACATGTTGTAAAATATTGATTACAGAGTGTACCACTAGGACGCTTAGCATGGCTAGGCATTTCGGGCAGACTTAGTTTTATTCTTAATTGTAAAATATTACAAATTATGAGGTAAGTTGGTATTATGGCTAAGTGACTAAATACTAGTTTGTGAGTTTAGCAATGTGAATGCTTTTGTTTTGGCACAGTACATAGTTTCAGTATTGGAGTATCACAGGATTCATTATTTTAAGATTGAGATTAATATTTCTGTTTATGGTCAAATGAGTGAGTGAGTGTAAGTGTGAACCACCAGGTGGTATTCGTGTAGTTAGTTGACGGGGTGTATCAGGGAGATAAGATGTTTTCTAATGGTACTTTTGAAGGTGATGAATGTGTCTGCAGTTCTAGAGTTCTCAGGTAGGGTATTCCAGATTTTAGGGCCTTTGACATACATTGAATTTTTGTAAAGGTTTAGTCGGACACGGGGAATGTCGTAGAGATGTTTGTGTCTGGTGTTATGCCTGTGGGTTCTTTCTGGAGATACTCCTATATAATGAATAATACATCCTTGTCTGGAGATACTCCTATATAATGAATAATATATCCCTGTCTGTAGATACTCCTATATAATGAATAATACATCCCTGTCTGGAGATACATCTATATAATGAATAATACAGCCCCGTCAGGAGATACACCTATATAAACCTGTCCACAGCCACCAATGTGTATAGTACCATCTCCATCAATGAACAAAAATGCCAGTGTGTGTAAATGAAATATTTAGAAAATATTTATTTTTAGGAGAGATGGACAAAATTCTATATACAAACACAATGTATCAATTTAAACCAAGTACTTACTGGAATGTTTCATTGTATGTTATCAGAGTATGGAAGATGTTCCACCAGGAGGAGCACACAGGAAGCAACAAGTGGAAAATGTTCCACCAAGAGGAGCACACAGGAAGCAACAAGTGGAAGATGTTCCACCAGGAGGAGCACACAGGAAGCAACAAGTGGAAAATCCGTGTGGCATGAGGAGCAACCTTGAATATTTTTTAGAGAGTCACGCAGCAACCAGAGAATTCATAATTAATTACTTTAAGTAAGTAGAAAATACAAGATCACTTAGAATTTCACATGAATGAAGTGTTTGTGTGTGTGTGTGTGTGTGTGTGTGTGTGTGTGTGTGTGTACTCACCTAGTTGTGGTTGCGGGGGTCGAGTTACACCTGCGGGCCCCGCCTCTTCACCTGGCCGCTACCCGGTCACTCTTCCCGCTCCGTGAACTTTATCATACCTCTTCTTAAAGCTATGTATGGATCTTGCCTCCACTACATCACTACCCAGTCTATTCCACTTCCTGACAACTCTGTGACTGAAAAAATACTTCCTAACATCCCTGTGGTTCATCTGAGTCTTCAACTTCCATGTGAACCCTAGTTGCCGTGTCCCATCTCTGGAACATCCTGTCTCTGTCCACCTTGTCTATACCTCTCAGTATTTTGAATGTCGTTATCATATCCCCCCTAACTCTCCTGTCTTCCAGTGCCGTCAGGTTGATTTCCCTTAACCTCTCCTCGTATGACATACCCCTTAGCTAAGGGACTAGTCTTGTTGCAAACCTTTGCATTTTCCCTAGTTTCTTTACGTGCTTGGCTAGGTGTGGGTTCCAAACTGGTGCCGCATACTCCAATATGGGCCTAACATACACGGTGTACAGGGTCCTGAATGACTCCTTATTAAGATGTCAGAATGCTGTTCTGAGGTTTGCTAGGCGCCCGTATGCTGCAGCAGTTATTTGGCTGATGTGCGCCTCAAGAGATGTTCCCGGTGTTATACTCACACCAAGATCTTTTTCCATGAGTGAGGTTTGTAGGCTCTGGCCCCCTAGACTGTATTCCGTCTGGGGTCTTCTTTGCCCTTCCCCAGTCTTCATGACTTTGCACTTGGTGGGGTTGAACTTTCGGAGCCAGCTTCTGGACTAGGCCTGCAGTCTGTCCAGATCCTTCTGTAGGTCTGCCTGGTTTTCGTCCAATTGAATTCTCATCAACTTCACATCATCTGCTAACAGGGACACTTCGTAGTCATGTCGTTCACAAATACCAGAATCAGCACCGGTCCTAAGACTGATCCCTGTGGCACCCCGCTCGTTACCGGTGCCCACTCTGACACCTCGCCACCTACCATGACTCTCTGTTGTCTTCCTGACAAGTATTCCCTGATCCACTGTAGTGCCTTCCCTGTTATCCCTGCCTGGTCCTCCAGCTTCTGCAATAATCGCTTGTGTGGAATTGTGTCAAATGCCTTCTTACAGTCCAAGAAAATGCAGTCTACCCACTCCTCTTTCTCTTGTCTTACTGCCATCACCCTGTCATAGAACTCCAGTAGGTTTGTGAAGCAGGATTTCTTGTCCCTGAAACCATGCTGGCTGTCGTGATAAAGTCATTCCTTTCTAGGTGCTCCACCACTCTTCTCTTGATAATTTTCTCCATGACTTTGCATACTATACATGTCAGTGACACTGGTCTGTAGTTCAATGCTTCGTGTCTCTCTCCTTTTTTTAAAAACTGGGACTACATTTGCTGTCTTTCATACTTCCGGTAGTCGTCCTGTTTCTATAGATGTGTTGAAGATAGTTGTTAGTAGTACACAAAGAGCCTCTGCTCCCTCTCTTAGGACCCATGGGGAGATGTTATCCGGCCCTATCGCCTTTGAGATGTCTAGCTCGCTGAACAGCTTCTTCACTTCTTCCACGGTTGTATGTATTGTGTCCAACACTTGATGGTGAATCCCACCTCTCCTCATATACTTCGCGGTCGTTTTTTGTGACCTCCCCAACTTCCTTCCTTCCTTAGCCTGATTACCTGGTCCTTGACTGTTGTTTTCCTCCTGACATGGCTGTACAACATTTTTGGTTTAGATTTGGCTTTCGCTATTGTGTCATTCTCATATTGCCTTTGGGCCTCCTGTCTTACCTGTGCATATTCATTTCTGGCTCTACAACTGGTCTCCTTATTCTCCTGGGTCCATTACCTTCTGTACTTCTTCCATTCCCTACCACACTTGGTTTTGGCCTCCCTGCACCCTTGGGTGAACCATCGGCTCATCCTGGCTTTTTCGTTATTCCTGTTACCTTTGGGTACAAACCTCTCCTCAGCTTCCTTGTATATTGTTGTCACATATTCCTTTATCTCGTCTACTGTCTTCCCTGCCAGTTCTGTGTCCCACTGAACCCCACTGACGAAGTTCTTCATGCTTATATGGTCCCCTTTCTTGTACTTTGGCTTCATTCGTCCATTCCTTCCTGCTTCCCCTTCCACTTGTAGCTCTACTATGTGTTCGAAGCTTAAAACCACATGATCACTGGCCCCCAAGGATCTTTCATATGTGATGTTCTCAATATTTCCACTACTCAAAGTGAATACAAGGTCCAGTCTCGCTGGTTCATCCTCTCCTCTCTCTCTGGTAGTGCCCCTTACATGTTCGTACATGAGATTTTCCAATACCACCTCCATCATCTTAGCCCTCCTCGTTTCTTGGACCCCATGTGGATCCAAGTTCTCCCAGTCAATTTCCTTGTGGTTGAAGTCACCCATGATCAGTAGCTTTGCCCTGCTCGCATAAGCCCTTCTGGCCACTTCAGCTAGTGTGTCAACCATCGCTCTCTTACTCTCATCATACTCTTGGTTTGGCCTCCTGCTGTTATGTGGTGGGTTATACATCACAGCAATTACCACCTTGGGACCTCCAGAGTGAACCGTTAGAACTATGTAATCTCTTGCTTCTCCTCTGTCATCAAAATCCCATCGGTTTTTGATCAGCAGTGCCACTCCTCCTCCCCCCTCTGTTCCTTCTGTCTTTCCTCAGGATTTGACATCCCATTGGAAGTATGGCATCTGTTATCATCCCTGTGAGCTTGGTTTCTGTGAGGGCTATGATGTCTCTCTGACTCTCGTGCCACTCCTCTCGCTCTGGTTCCTGTTTGTACATGGCCATTTTATCCCTTATTTTTTCCTCTAGCTCTAGGTGGCATAGTCGTGTCTCTGCATTTGACCTGTCCCCCTCACCACCTGCACCCAGCTGCTCTTCCCCTTCATTCCTTGGCCTTGCTTGGTGGGCTGATAAGGCTGATAGGACTTAAGCTTAATTTGTGTCTTCTTCCTTCCCATTGGGCCCCTCATTCAGTAGGGGTGTACCAGCTTCAGTTGCCGTGCCTCCTGAGGTCAGTACTCCTGTAGCTCGCTTCAACCTATTTACCTCATATTCTAGGACCCTTATCTTGGCTACTGCAGCTTCGACTTGGGACTCCCAATGCTTCTTCTCCTACTCAAACTTCTTTTCCAATTTCACAGAAAGCTCTGTCTCCATTTTTGCAGCAAGCTCTCTTAATTTTCTCTACCACTCTTATTCCATCCTTTCGCATTGCTCCTCCATCCATTCTTCCCTACCAGAATCAATTCCCTCTGCTCCCTGGGATCTTCGAGTCCTTCTTTCTTTTTTTTAGGGAAGGTGTGAAAATTTGTCTGGGCAGCCTCCATGTGAGTTGTCTTCCCTGGCAAGCTCTGTTGACAATGAGCCCTGAGGTCGGTACCTCAGCATCACAAGTGGCTTACAGGACAGATTTCCATAAATGACTGATGTTGCAAGAAATCTTGCCTGCATGCACGTATAAAGGACTAACTTACTTGGTGTTGGAGAATATGTCCCAGTGTTCAACCTCCCTAAGCTTTAGTCCCTCTGGACTTCCCCTCAGAACCACGTGCAACCAGGAGCCCTAATTCCTGCAATATCCAGTCGACATTAGTGACCTGCCTGCACCTCAGAAATTCCTGTTTCCAAGGGGGTGTGTATCCCCTAGTATAACTATGCAGAAAGTGACACTAGCTTCTAGGCTGACAAGAGAAGCCGGTACGTACTGGTCATGAACTGCCCCGTGCACAAGGCCCACAGCTCAACTCACTCACAATTTTCCCCAGAAACTGGCAAGAATCTTGCAGAAAAGGGGAGGTCTCGTCTTACTGAATGGGCCTGACGGAGGAGGACATCTACAGTACATCGAGGTGCCTCCACCAGATTTCCCCATGTCTAGTATGTGAAGACACTTGGGGCCGCCGCCTGCTGATCACGGCACTTGTTGTTCCGACAGTGTCTGGTTTTAGAAGAAAAGGCATGGCAGTCTCAAACCCGTGCCTCAGTATTCAAACTTGGGCTAAAAGTTCTCCCTGGCTAACATAACCTAGTGTTTGCCTACATTATTGCCCTATTACTACCTACATTAAGGTTTTAGGTCTACATTATTATTATCTACAGTTGCCTCAATAATCCTAATATTAGTGTACTAGCAGTACAAACTACCTACTTCTTCCCTGAGGGGTAAATCTATCAATTAAGAAGTACCTTCCAACCACCTTCACCAACCCGGGTGTGTGTGTGTGTTTTGGGTGGGTTTAAGGGCCGCCCCATGCACCTGGTTATCCGTGACAAGTTGGGACTTTTGTACGCCATATCTGTCCTGTGGAACTTTTAGGACCAAATAAATTTCCGCATCCTCCCACCGGCGAAGGTAGGTGCTAAGTCTAAATCAAGTCTGCCTCCCGCAGGCCCTCCCAGTAAGCCCTGGAATCTAGCGCCGTTCGACGGGTCATCCAGCCACTCTGGTCTGTCAACCTCGAGTCTAACTTCTCCTGTTCTGGTCCCACCGTGTGGACCTCAAGAGGCAAAAGCCTATTGATGGGCCTCATGGTCTCGGCACCATTCATTCTCACCTTCACCATTCTCAACCACCCAGCCTTATCTGGGTGGGTCGACACCACCAGGCCTAAAGGCCAGTATGCTCTGGGTGCCTTGAGTTCTACTAGCACCAGGTCCCCTTCACTCAGTGTCATCTTATTTGCCTCGGGGTCCGCACCATAGAAATGTTCTCGCAGGGCTGTCAAGTAATCCCTGCGCCACACCTGGTTCCATTTGTCCAGGATGTTCACCATTCTGTTGTGACTCCTGTGCAGTTCTTCATTGATTGGGTTACCATCTGGCCCAAAATAATTATGCTCCTTGGAAGACTGGCTCAAAATTGTGGGGAAGGGCTCAATCCTCCTTCCAAACAGCATGTGATTGGGGGTGAGAGCTTCCTGCTCATCAATTCCATTTTGCACATAGGTCAGAGGTCTGTAATTGACTCTAGCCTCTATCTCAGCTAACACTGTCCTATATTCATCAATGCTCACTCTCTTGCTGTGCAAGACCTTCCAAATGCACCTTTTGACTGTGCCCACCATGTGTTCATAGAAACCCCCATGCCAAGGCCCTCTGGGAACTATGAACCTCCATTTGCACTCTATTCTCTTCAGATATTCTCGTACTTCTCCGTTGTCCCTAAGATTCCTGAAAACTTCATCGGCCGCTCTGAAGCTCGTGCCATTGTCTGAGATAATCAATCGCAGGCACGAGAATCTGGCTGTAAACCTCCTGAACAACTTCACAAAAGTCTCTGTGGACATATCTTCTGCCAGCTCCAAATGTACGGCTCGAGTAGTTGCACAAGTAAACTGGCAGACATATACCTTCTGAGGGCCTACCCTGTCATCTCGTGGGTTCTTTAACGTGATAGCCCCGGTATAGTCTGTTCCCACAGTCTCAAAGAGAGTGTCACTATGTACCCGTTCCTGAGGCAGCAGTGGGGGACCTGGGTACGGTAGGGTCCTCCCATCGTACCGCTGGCAGACAGTGCAACTCTTTATCACCCTTTTGACGGCAGCTCGGCCCTTCAGTACCCAGTAGTTCTGACGAAGGCTGGTAAGGGTATCTCCAAACCCACCATGCATGGTCCTCTGATGAGCATCATGTATCAACAACTCTGACACCCACCCCTCCTTTCCCAGTAACACGGGATGTTTGGCTCCATAACTGAGCTCAGAGTTTTGTAGTCTTCCCCTGCATCTTATCAGCCCAGCATGATCTAGGAACAATCCCACTGAGTGGGCCAATTTACTGTTCCCTGAGCTGCCGTCTGGCACAAGACCAGACGTCATATCCTGCTGCCCTGCTGTCAGTACCTCCAGCACTCCTGGAAACCTCTCCCTTTGGTATTGCCATATCCAATATTCTCTGGGACCCACGAGAGACAACTGTCATGCAGCTTCCTCACAAATCGAAATACCATTTCTGTGACTTCTATAAGTTTCCTCCAAGAGGAGTAGCGTTTAGGGTCAAATAATTCAGTGTCGGGTTCCCCCACAAAGTGTACTATGCTGCTGGTTGTCTCCCCGAATTTCTGCTCCGGTCAGCACTCCTTCACTGGCAACCAGTATGGGCCCTTGAACCAAATCTCGCTTTTACTCAGCTTTTTGTGCATCACCCCTCGGCTTATCAGGTCAGCTGGGGTTTGATCTGTAGGCACATGCAGAATTGTCGAAGTTGACTGTAGCTCCCATATCTCCTTTACCCGATTCCTGACATAGGGGAGCTTGGACCTGTTGTTCTGGACCCACTGTAAGGCCACCTCCGAGTTTGTCCATACATAGGTGTGTGTCACCCTCAGGTTACTCAACACCTTCTTTACATACTTCCCCAGTCTTGCTCCCAGCAACATCGCCATTAGCTCTAGCTTTGGGATCGAGCAATCCTTCAGGGGTGTCACCTGCGCCCGGCTGGTGGCCAGATTGACCTGGTCCCTGGCCACCAAGTACGCTACTGCCCCATAGGCCCTGGAGGAGGCATCACAGAAGACATGCAAGTCATAGTCTTTCCCAGTGCACCCCAGGGACCTGGGGAATGTGAACTCATGCAATTCTGCTAGATCTTTGCTAACCAGATCCCACACCTGGCAGACTGTTTCTGGCAGTGGGTCGTCCCAACCTAGGTTCAGCTCCCAGGTCTGTTGCACTAGCATCCTCCCTCGAATGGTGATGGGTGTCAACAAACCCAAAGGGTCGAAGGCAGTCTGCACTTTACTCAGCAAGGACCTCCTGGTAAGCTTCCCTTCCCCATCAGGTTTCCTCTTTAGCCTAAGTCTGTCTTCTTTGATTTCCCACTCCAGCCCCAACACCGATGTTACCTCAGGTACTGAGCAGCCAGCATAGTCACGTTCCACCGTGCCTCGCAACGTTGGATTGTTTGTCACCCATTCTCTCAAGGGCATGTTAGCTGAGAGCATCTCCTGATTAGACTCTCGGTAAATGTCCATCAACAGCCTCTCATCTGAGGTGGTACCTTGCATGTTGTCTACATAAAATAGAGTCTTCAGTAATTCTTTTAGCGGGCTGTTACAGTTCACAAGGTGGTAGTCTATGGTGGCCTGTAATAGGAATGGTGAACTAGTGGCACCAAACAACACCACCCTGAATCTGTAGGTATCATACCCTTGCTTGGGCACCTCCCTGTTAGCCAACCACAAGAACCTTGTGTAGTCCCTATCTTGTGGCTGCAACCCAATACGTAGGAAGGCTTTGCTGATATCTGCCGCATAGGCATACTGCTCTGTCCTGAATCTCAACAGCACATCTGCTAATTTCTGTGTCAGGGAGGGCCCTCTGAGCGGACAGTCATTCAACGATGGCTCTCGGTGCCTCGCCTGTGAGCTGCAGTTGAAGACCACTCTGATGGGAGCGGTTACTGACTCCTTGGTGACTGCCAAGTGTGGAAGATAATGGGTGTTTTCCCCAGGACTGGCATTGGGTACTTTCTCATTGAACCCGAGGGCCAGCTGTTCCTTAATCATGTCATCGTATTTCCCCACCAGAACCTTCTTGGTCAGGCTGTTCACCAATGAATTCAACTGACCCCGTGCCTTCTTGAAATTAGTGGGCAGCGTTGGGTGTACTGGTTTCCATGGGAGTCGCACCCAGTACTGTCCGTCCTTGAACTGCACATGGTTCAAGTAATCTTGATATGTCTCTTCATGTTCGGGAGGCAGCTGGTCACCCTTAATCCCTACTACATCCAGGTCCCATAGTTTATGGACTGGCTCACTGTCGGCTATGTCGACTTGCGACTCTGATAGATCTTCGTGCAGACCAATCCGCATCACCAGCACAGCCTCAGTCGCTGTAGTATCAAAGCCCCCCTTTCCTGGGGTTGCAGGGAAGTGAGCCGGTATCCTGCCTCCTACGATGTACCCTGCTGGAGTCCTGTACAGGCCAACACCCTTCTTCATAACCCTTCTCATCGACACGAACTTGTCTATGTAATCTCCTCCTACCAAGATTCCTACATTACTGACATTGTCTGTAGCAATGTCTGGCTCTGCCAGCTTCACATCCAACTCCCTCAAACTTTTGACTGCTGCAGCTAGACTCCTGGTGGTAATGATATTGGGCAGCCTCTTCACTATCAAGGCTGAGATGGTAATGATATTGGGCAGCCTCTTCACTATCAAGGCTGAGATTTTCCGTCGATGCCCAGCTAATCTGACCATCACATCAACAACCGGATAAAACCGGTTTGTCCGATATTTCAAATGCAACTCGTGTACTGTAGTGCTAGCCAATATCCTCTGAATCACCTGACTAAGGACCCATTCTGAATCACCCTCATCATGTAAATCTCTGAAACTATTTGTCAAGCTCAAAATTTCAATGCGGAACTTCTCTAGGCTTTGACGGTCATGTCAGCAAGCTTCTAGATCCAACAACCGATAAAGTATGGCCTCCTTTATATCTTCAGTGTTGCCAAACATGTCCTTTAACTGGTCTTTGGCATGTTGGTAATTAGTGTCAGTAATCTGGTAGTGCCGGACCAAGTCTAGGGCTTTACCGTCGAGCTGTGATCGCAAATACTGCAATTTGACGGCATCTGCCAAATCGTTTCTGTCATCTATCTGGACTTCAAACTGATCCCAGAAAGCAATGTACTCTGTTAGGGTTCCGTCAAACGTTGGTAAATTCAATTGGGGCAATATGGGCAACATATTTACAGGCGTGTGGCTGCTTGGGGTACCCCCGGTATTCGTCACCCTACTTGGCTTACTAGCCTTTAATATGCTTAACTGATCTTCGTCCTGAGCTTGCCAAAGACTATCCTGGGATTCACCATCCTCAATAGCCTGTAGCTCAAATGCTGAGAATGCTAGTTCATAGGCTTCCAATTTTTTCCCCAAACGCTTCAAGCAGTCTTGCAAATCATCGCAGTCTACTTTACTGCGTTGGCTAGTAGCCTTGTACCTATTGTGCGTTCTGTTCAGATGCCCTTTGTATGCAGCCACTGATCGTTTTAATTTTGCTAACTCTGAACCAGACTCTGTTTGATCCTCATCTGCCATTGTCGAGATTTAATTGGGAGTGCGACACTAATTGTACTTTACTCAGCCCACCCCACAGCACGACACAGTGTTAGGCAAGAATGAACGAGTCTCAAGGCTCCTCAACAAGCTTAACGACTCCCTTTATTATACTGACTCTACTCTGAATCAAAATGTACAGTGTTAGCTCTCAAATCCTAATTGAAATGTGTATCGATGTGAAAGCTTAACCTAGCAATTTCCTGCACAACGTCAGCAAATAATTACAGGAGAAGTGAGGCCTGAGCTTGCTACCATCTGCAGCTCATAAGACTGCCATCCCCACGAGCCCCTTTGAGGCGGGGTAGATGGCAGACCAGAGGCCTAGCTTCTCCCTACGAGCCCCGTGAGGGCGGGGAATGTGGCTAGGCCTGGGGACACTTGGTCCCAAAGATGAGGAGGTACTTGTACCTCCTCCCATGGGAGACTTAAGTCTCGAGACACTCCCCAGATAGGGAGCCAAGGCCGGGTCACCACTACTTGGAAAAGACCCGGGCCGGGAGAATACCGGCGAATAAAAAAAAAAAAAAAAAAAAAAAAAAAAATTACAGGACTTAAGCTAGTCTCTGGTACAAATCACAAATCCCACATTAAAATGAGCCAAAGACAATGAAAATCACACAATAAAAATGTAGTATACAAATTAAAAATCACTTGGTTAGCACAAATAAATTCAACAATTCAACTTGTGAAACAGTAAATAAATAATATGTGTAAACAGCTTAGCCTAGCTGTGCCCAGCTTACTCAGTCTAGCGTGGATGGTTAGATAAGGTAAATCCTAACCTAACTAGTGTAGTATAGCCTAAACCTGGCTTTAGAACTCCCTGTAAATAATAACTAGGTTAAATCTGTCCTAGCTATTATAACTGTTGCAAATATTGCACAAGTCTAGCCCTACTGTGGCTACCTTGCAAATCCACTGTAAGTAATTAACACTGGTTTACTTGTAATCTCTGTAAATAATTAAATTCACAAGCTTCTCTAGCCCACCTGGCCTGCCTGTAAATTACTGTAAATAATAACTTCTGTGTATAGTCAGCTTAGCCTAGCCTCTGTGTTAACTTAACCTAACTGTGTTAAACTCTGGTTCCTAACTGTGGCCTAGCTATATTAATTTTAACCTAGCTATTCCACATCATGGTTCAAAGGACCACTTGTGAAAATTTGTCTGGACTGCCTCCATGTGAGTTGCTTACCCTGGCAAGCTGTGTTGACACCGAGCCCTGAGGTCGGTACCTCAGCCTCATAAGTGGCTTACAGGACAGATTTCCATAAATGACTGATGTTGCAAGAAATCTCGCCTGCATGCACGTATAAAGGACTAACTTACTTGGTGTTGGAGAATATGTCCCAGTCTTCAACCTCCCTAAGCTTTAGTTCCTCTGGACTTCCCCTCAGAACCACGTGCAACCGGGAGCCTTAATTCCTGCAATATTCAGTCGACATTAGTGACCTGCCTGCACCTCAGAAATTCTTGTTTCCAAGGGGGTGAGTATCCCCTAGTATAACTATGCAGAAAGTGACACTAGCTTCTAGGCTGACAAGAGAAGCCGGTACGTACTGGTCATGAACTGCCGCGTGCACAAGGCCCACAGCTCAACTCACTCACAATTTTCCCCAGAAACTGGCAAGAATCTTGCAGAAAAGAGGAGGTCTCGTCTTACTGTATGGGCCTGATGGAGGAGGACATCTACGGTATGTCGAGGTGCCTCCACCAGATTTCCCCAGGTCTAGTATGTGAAGACACGTGGGGCCGCCGCCTGCTGATCACAGCACTTGTTGTTCCGACGGTGTCTGGCTTTAGAAGAAAAGGCACTCCGGTCTCAAACCCATGCCCCAGTATTCAAACTTGGGCTGCCAGTTCTTCCTGGCTAACATAACCTAGTGTTTGCCTACATTATCAGCCTATTACTACCTACATTAAGGTTTTAGGTCTACATTATTATTATCTACAGTTGCCTCAATAATCTTAATATTAGCGTACTAACAGTATAAACTACCTACTTCTTCCCTGAGGGGTAAATCTATCAATTAAGATGTACCTTCCAACCACCTTCGCCAACCCGGGAGTGTGTGTGTGTTATGGGTGGGTTTAAGGGCCACCCCACCCAGCTGTTTATCCGTGACAAGTTGGGATCTTTGTACGCCATATCTGTCCTGTGGAACTTTAAGGACCGAATAAATTTCCACAGAAGGGGGGAATGGAGGAAGGAAAAGGAGAGAGGGGCAGGGACAGTGGAAGAGAGGGAGAGAAAAAGAAAAGATAGAGGGGAGAGAGAGATGGAAAGAGAGACAAAGAAGGGGGGAGAGAGAGAGAGAGAGAGAGAGGAGGGAGAAGAGAGAGAGAGAGAGAGAGAGAGAGAGAGAGAGAGAGAGAGAGAGAGAGAGAGAGAGAGAGAGAGAGAGAGAGAGAGAGAGAGAGAGAGAGAGAGAGAGAGAGAGAGAGAGAGAGAGAGAGAGAGAGAGAGAGAGTAGTGTCGGTAGTGGGTGTGGGTAGGAGTGGGTGAGAGAGAGAGAGAGAGAGAGAGAGAGAGAGAGAGAGAGATAGAGAGAGAGAGAGAGAGAGAGAGAGAGAGTGAGGAGAGAGAGGGGTAGTGTCGGTACGTGGGTGGGGGTTGGGGTGGGTGAGGTGGGGGTCTCCTTAGTCTCCCTCGTATATCAATATACTAACAACATACTAATAGTATACTAATAGTACCACCTCTAGCAATAGTAATGCCAATAATACTAACTGGTCTAGTCCTATTGGCCTGCACGCACGCCTTCTACCAAGTTTATCTATTCCTTGCTCCTAACAATTTTATCTTCCTAGTAATGCTAGTGCTGTGTGTATGATAAACACTCGTGAGCAGTGTCGGTGACAGGCAGCTACCAGTGATCGTAGGTCCGGCTCTATCACTCAAGCTCCCCCATTACCACAAACATAAGTGAATTGTACCTTACTCCTCATATGTGTCATCATCCCTCCATCCCAATACTGAAACTATGTATTGTGCCAAAACAAAAGCATTCACATTGCTAAACTCACAAACTAGTATTTAGTCACTTAGCCATAATTCCAACTTGCCTCATAATTTGTAATATTTTAAATTTAAGAATTAAACTAAGTCTGCCCGAAATGCCTAGCCATGCTAGGTGTTCCAGTGGTACACTCTGTAAACCACACAATAACCAATTGTAATCCTTATAGAGAATAAACTTTGAATCTTGAATCTTGAATCCCGGTCTTGCTGTACAATGACTCACGGCCCTTCAGCCTCTGACCTTCTCTTCAAATTATTCTATTCTCATTGCCCGTTTGGGTCCTTATTTACGACACCTATCACTTGCATATTGCTACTTTTAGAAAATTACACTTCAGTTTTGTTAAGTAACACTTCATATTTGTAATGACACCCAACCTTCTATGGCGGTTCTACCTCCAGGAGGCCTACTGCTTCCACCTTGTCTGGTTATATATATATATATATATATATATATATATATATATATATATATATATATATATATATATATATATATATATATATATATATATATATATATATATATATATATATATACATATATGTAGGTATGATGTAGCACGTAATGAAAGTAGTTTGTTAAATTATATATTGGTGGATAAAAGGTTGATGGGTAGGTTACATGATTTACATGTTTATAGAGGGGCAACTGATATATCGGATCATTATTTAGTTGTAGCTACAGTTAGAGTAAGAGGTAGATGGGACAAGCGGAAAGTGTCAACAACAAGTAAGAGGGAGGTGAAAGTGTATAAACTAAGGGAGGAGGAAGTTCGGGTGAGATATAAGCAACTATTGGCAGAAAGGTGGGCTAGTGCAAAGATGAGTAGTGGGGGGGTTGAAGAGGGTTGGAATAGTTTTAGAAATGCAGTATTAGAATGTGGGGCAGAAGTTTGTGGTTATAGGAGGGTGGGTGCAGGAGGAAAGAGGAGTGATTGGTGGAATGATGAAGTAAAGGGTGTCATAAAAGAGAAAAAGTTAGCTTATGAGAGGTTTTTACAAAGCAGAAGTGTTATAAGAAGAGAAGAGTAACAAGTTAAGAAAGCCTAGGGAACGTATGGATTTGTCAGTTAAAAACAGAGTAGGGGAGTTAGCAGATGGGGAGATAGAGTTATTAGGTAGATCGCGAGAATATTTTGAGGAACTTTTAAATGTTGACGAAGAAAGGGAGGTGGTAATTTCATGCACTGGCCAGGGAGGTATACCATCTTTTGGGAGGGAGGGAGAGCAGAATGTAAGTGTGGGCGAGGTACGTGAGGCATTACGTAGAATGAAAGAAGGTAAAGCAGCTGGAACTGATGGGATCATGACAGAAATGTTAAAAGCAAGGGAGGATATAGTGTTGGAGTGGTTGGTACTTTTGTTTAATAAATGTATGAAAGAGGGGAAGGTACCTAGATATTGGTAGAGAGCATGTATAGTCCCTTTATATATAAAGGGAAGGGGGACAAAAGAGATTGTAAAAATTATAGAGGAATAAGTTTACCGAGTATACTAGGAAAAGTGTACGGTAGGGTTATTATTGAAAGAATTAGAGGTAAGACAGAATGTAGGATTGCGAATGAGCAAGGAGGATTCAGAGTGGGTAGGGGATGTGTAGATCAAGTGTTTACATTGAAGCATATATGTGAACAGTATTTAGATAAAGGTAGGGAAGTTTTTATTGCATTTATGGATTTAGAAAAGGCATATGATAGAGTGGATAGGGGAGCAATGTGGCAGATGTTGCAAGTATATGGAATAGGTGGTAAGTTATTAAATGCTGTAAAGAATTTTTATGAGGATAGTGAGGCTCAGGTTAGGGTGTGTAGAAGAGAGGGAGACTACTTCCCGGTAAAAGTAGGTTTTAGACAAGGATGTGTAATGTCACCATGGTTGTTTAATATATTTATAGATGGGGTTGTAAAAGAAGGAAATGCTAGGGTGTTTGGGAGAGGGGTGGGATTAAATAATGGGGAATTAAATACAAAATGGGAAGTGACACAGTTACTTTTTGCTGATGATACTGTGCTTATGGGAGATTCTAAAGAAAAATTGCAAAGGTTAGTGGATGAGTTTGGGAGTGTGTGTAAAGGTAGAAAGTTGAAAGTGAACATAGAAAAGAGTAAGGTGATGAGGGTATCAAATGATTTAGATAAAGAAAAATTGGATATCAAATTGGGGAGGAGGAGTATGGAAGAAGTGAATGTTTTCAGATACTTGGGAGTTGACATGTCGGTGGATGGATTTATGAAGGATGAGGTTAATCATAGAATTGATGAGGGAAAAAAGGTGAATGGTGCATTGAGGTATATGTGGAGTCAAAAAACGTTATCTATGGAGGCAAAGAAGGGAATGTATGAAAGTATAGTAGTACCAACACTCTCATATGGGTGTGAAGCTTGGGTTGTGAATGCAGCAGCGAGGAGGCGGTTGGAGGCAGTGGAGATGTCCTGTCTAAGGGCAATGTGTGGTGTAAATATTATGCAGAAATTCGGTGTGTGGAAATTAGGAGAAGGTGTGGAGTTAATAAAAGTATTAGTCAGAGGGCTGAAGAGGGGTTGTTGAGATGGTTTGGTCATTTAGAGAGAATGGATCAAAGTAGAAGGACATGGAGAGCATTTAAATCTGTAGGAGAAAGAAGGCGGGGTAGGGATCGTCCTCAAAAAGGTTGGAAGGAAGGGGTAAGGGAGGTTTTATGGGCGAGGTGCTTGGACTTCCAGCAGGCTTGTATGAGCATGTTCGAGGAGTGAATTGAGACGAATGGTATTTGGGACCTGACGATCTGTTGGAGTGTGAGCAGGGTAATATTTAGTGAAGGGATTCAGGGAAACCGGTTATTTTTATATAGCCGGACTTGAGTCCTGGAAATGGGAAGTACAATGCCTGCACTCTAAAGGAGGGGGTTTCGGGATATTAGCAGTTTGGAGGGATATGTTGTGTATCTTTATACGTATATGCTTCTAAACTGTTGTGTTATGAGCACCTCTGCAAAAACAGTGATTATGTGTGAGTGAGGTGAAAGTGTTGAATGATTAAAGTATTTTCTTTTTGGGGATTTTTTCTTTCTTTTTGGGACACCCTGCCTCGGTGGGAGATGGCCGACTTGTTGAAATATTTAGTTGGGTTAGGCTAGAATAAATTACTCTTGTTATAATAAGGTTAGGTAAGTTTTCTAAGATTCTTTTGGTGCAAAATTAAAAAGTTTTGCATTAAGATTAAGGAAAAAAATATATCTTTACACGTATAAGAGAAAATTTCAGAAAGGACTTAATTTTAAGTGAGTTCTTGATAATTGACCAGTTTTACATATTCGGCACGACATATATATATATATATATATATATATATATATATATATATATATATATATATATATATATATATATATATATATATATATATATATATATATATGCAATAAGTTCACAGTAAACAGGTGATTTCGGAATATGCAAAACAACCACTCTGAAAAAATAGTGAAATTCCAACCGCTTTCGTGACTACTCACATTATCAAGGAACTATGAAAGTAAAGCATCCAAGGAAGCTATATAAGGGGTCAGGCCAGCACCTCACTATCAGATCCCACAACAGTTAAACACCTGACGCGCGCCGACCCAACTTGGATAGGTCCTTTGCACAACTCACCCCACAAACTATTCTACCCAAGAAAATTTAAAAATTATTTGTCCAGTGTATTATTAAATTCTTCCCAAATTCTATTAATTATAAATGGATCTAATTTATATAAACCAAAGGAAATATTCATATTATTGTCAAAACTGCTTTTTATGAAACAAGATTCAATTATATTCCTGTCGACCATGGACTTGCTTGATACTACTTTCTCAACTTTTTGAAAATCAATTGGATGGTTAAAATCTCTTACATGAATAAATAGAGCATTGGAATCTTGTCCAGTTCTAATGCTATATTTATGTTGTTTTAATCTTAGTTCGAGATTTTTACCAGTTTGACCGTAATAAACTTTATCGCAAATTTTACAAGGAATCTTATAGACACATCCATCAGCATTTTGGGGGGAATTCTTTATCAAAAGTATTTTTTTACTGTATCAAGATTTTTGAATACAACTTTAATATTAAAAGTCTTAAGAAGAGAAGGCATATTAACCAAGTTTTCATGGTAAGGGAGAACCGACATATTTTTAGTTGAATAAGGCTGGTTGTCCCTTTTTGGATTGTAAAAAGTATTTCTAGCAACTTTAAAAGATTTATCAATTACATTTCTTGGGTATTTTAAATCATTACCTATTTCATAAATTTTGGATATTTCCTCATCTATGAACTCTGGACTACAAATTCGTAAAGCTCTCAAAAACATTGATGAGAAAACAGACAGTTTGACTCTATCTTGATGCGAGGAATAATAGTGGACATAGGAACAGTTATTTGTAGGTTTTCTGTAAATTTTAAATTTGAATTCATTATTACCCTTAATAATTAAAACATCTAGAAAAGGCAATGAGTTATTTTCTTCAAACTCAACAGTAAAGTTTATAGAATTGGCTAAGCTATTTAATTTTCCAAGGAAATTTTTGGGCATAAGACACAAAATATCATCAACATATCTGAACCATTTAGCTCTATTAGGGAGGATTGTGTTAAGCAACCTTGTTTCAAAAAATTCCATGTGTAGATGACTAAGAACAGGTGAAAGAGGATTTCCCATTGCCATACCAAACTTCTGAGTGTAAAACTTATCATTAAATACAAATTTTGCATCAACAATGAAAAGTTTAATAAGTTTAATGATAGTAGGAACTGGCAATGCTAAATCATAGTTAACGAGTTCTTCAGATAAGAAACTTAATAAATCATCAACAGGAACTTTCGTAAACAAGGAGTGGTTGTTTTGCATATTCTGAAATCACCTGTTTACTGTGATCTTATTGCATATATATATATATATATATATATATATATATATATATATATATATATATATATATATATATATATATATATATATATATATATATATATATATATATATTCTTTTCTTTTCTCACTACCTTGTTCACACTCGCTGTATGTTACCTCAGCGTTTCTCGTTAATCATCCTCTTTTATTTATTCATTTTTGTTTTTTTGACCCTCGGTCTTTCGACACTTGCTTCGTACTTTGTATATTTGTGTGTGTATGTACTCACCTAGTTGTACTCACCTAGTTGAGGTTGCGGGGGTCGAGTCCGAGCTCCTGGCCCCGCCTCTTCACTGATCGCTACTAGGTCACTCTCTCTGAACCGTGAGCTTTATCATACCTCAGCTTAAAGCTATGTATGGATCCTGCCTCCACTACATCGCATCCCAAACTATTCCACTTACTGACTACTCTGTGGCTGAAGAAATACTTCCTAACATCCCTGTGATTCATCTGAGTCTTCAACTTCCAACTGTGTCCCCTTGTTACTGTGTCCAATCTCTGGAACACCCTGTCTTTGTCCACCTTGTCAATTCCTCTCAGTATTTTGTATGTCGTTATCATGTCCCCCCTATCTCTCCTGTTCTCCAGTGTCGTCAGGTTGATTTCCCTTAACCTCTCCTCGTAGGACATACCTCTTAGCTCTGGGACTAGTCTTGTTGCAAACCTTTGCACTTTCTCTAGTTTCTTTACGTGCTTGGCTAGGTGTGGGTTCCAAACTGGTGCCGCATACTCCAATATAGGCCTAACGTACACGGTGTACAGGGTCCTGAACGATTCCTTATTAAGATGTCGGAATGCTGTTCTGAGGTTTGCTAGGCGCCCGTATCCTGCAGCAGTTATTTGATTGATGTGCGCTTCAGGAGATGTGCCTGGTGTTATACTCACCCCAAGATCTTTTTCCTTGAGTGAGGTTTGTAGTCTCTGGCCCCCTAAACTGTACTCCGTCTGCGGTCTTCTTTGCCCTTCCCCAATCTTCATGACTTTGCACTTGGTGGGATTGAACTCCAGGATCCAATTGCTGGACCAGGTCTGCAGCCTGTCCAGATCCCTTTGTAGTTCTGCCTGGTCTTCGATCGAGTGAATTCTTCTCATCAACTTCACGTCATCTGCAAACAGGGACACCTCAGAGTCTATTTCTTCCGTCATGTCTTTCACAAATACCAGAAACAGCACTGGTCCTAGGACTGACCCCTGTGGGACTCCGCTGGTTACAGGTGCCCACTCTGACACCTCGTCACGTACCATGACTCGCTGCTGTCTTCCTGACAAGTATTCCCTGATCCATTGTAGTGCCTTCCCTGTTATCCCTGCTTGGTCCTCCAGTTTTTGCACCAATCTCTTGTGTGGAACTGTGTCAAACGCCTTCTTGCAGTCCAAGAATATGCAATCCACCCACCCCTCTCTCTCTTGTCTTACTGCTGTCACCTTGTCATAGAACTCCAGTAGGTTTGTGACACAGGGTTTCCCGTCCCTGAAACCATGTTGGCTGCTGTTGATGAGATCATTCCTTTCTAGGTGTTCCACCACTCTTCTCCTGATAATCTTCTTCATGATTTTGCATACTATACATGTCAGTGACACTGGTCTGTAGTTTAATGCTTCATGTCTGTCTCCTTTTTTAAAGATTGGGACTACATTTGCTGTCTTCCATGCCTCAGGCAATCTCCCTGTTTTGATAGATGTATTGAATATTGTTGTTAGGGGTACACATAGCGCCTCTGCTCCCTCTCTCAATACCCATGGGGAGATGTTATCTGGCCCCATTGCCTTTGAGGTATCTAGCTCACTCAGAAGCCTCTTCACTTCTTCCTCGGTTGTGTGCACTCTGTCCAGCACATGGTGGTGTGCCCCACCTCTCCGTCTTTCTGGAGCCCCTTCTGTCTCCTCTGTGAACACTTCTTTGAATCTCTTGTTGAGTTCCTCACATACTTCACGGTCATTTCTTGTTGTCTCTCCTCCTTCCTTTCTTAGCCTGATTACCTGGTCCTTGACTGTTGTTTTCCTCCTGATGTGGCTGTACAACAGTTTCGGGTCAGATTTGGCTTTCGCTGCTGTCATTTTCATATTGTCTTTGGGCCTCCCTTCTTATCTGTGCATATTCGTTTCTGTCTCTACGACTGCTCTCCTTATTCTCCTGGGTCCTTTGCCTTCTATATTTCTTCCATTCCCTAGCACACTTGGTTTTTGCCTCCCTGCACCTTTGGGTAAACCATGGGCTCATCCTGGCTTTTTCATTATTCCTGTTAACCTTGGGTACAAACCTCTCCTCAGGCTCCTTGCATTTTGTTGCTACATATTCCATCATCTCATTAACTGGCTTCCCTGCCAGTTCTCTGTCCCACTGAACCCCGTTCAGGAAGTTCCTCATTCCTGTGTAGTCCCCTTTCTTGTAGTTTGGCTTCATTCGTCCTGGCCTTCCTGCTTCTCCCTCCACTTGTACTCACCTATTTGTACTCACCTATTTGTGGTTGCAGGGGTCGAGTCATAGCTCCTGGCCCCGCCTCTTCACTGATTGCTACTAGGTCCTCTCTCTCCCTGCTCCATGAGCTTTATCATACCTCGCCTTAAAACTATGTATGGTTCCCGCCTCCACTACTTCACTTTCTAGGCTATTCCACGGCTTGACTACTCTATGACTGAAGAAATACTTCCTAACATCCCTTTGATTCATCTGAGTCTTCAACTTCCAATTGTGACCTCTTGTGTCCCATCTCTGGAGCATCCCGTCTTTGTCCACCTCGTCTATTCCGCGCAGTATTTTATATGTCGTTATCATGCGTGTGTGTGTGTGTGTGTGTGTGTACTCACCTATATGTGGTTGCATGGGTCGAGTCATAGCTCCTGGCCCTGCCTCTTCACTGATACCTACTAGGTCCTCTCTCTCCCTGCCTCCACTACATCACTTGCCAGCCTATTCCACTTCCTAACAAGTCTATGACTGAAGAAATACTTCCTAACATATCTTCGACTCAACTGAGTCTTCAACTTCCAATAGTGACCTTGTGTTTCCCCGTCCCATTTCTGGAATATCCTGTCTCTGTCCATCTTGTCAATTTATCAGTGTATTTTGTATGTCGTTATCATGTTTCCATTAACCCTGCTGTCCTCCAGTGTCATCAGGCTGATTTCCCTTAACTTTTCTTCGTTTCCCCTTAGTTCTGGAACAAGCCTCGTTGCAAACCTCTGAACTCTCTCTAATTTCTTGACGTGCTTGACCAGGTATGAGCTCCAAACTGGTGCTGCATACTCCAGTATGGGCCTGACGTACACGGTGTACACAGTTTTGAATGATTCCTTACTTAGGTATCGGAATGCTATTCTCAGGTTTGCCAGGCACCCATATGCAGTTGCAGTTATCTGGTTGATGTGTACCTCAGATGTGCCCGATGGTATACTCACCCCAAGCTCCTTTCCTTCACTGAGGTTTGCAGTCTTTTTCCACCTAGCCTATACTCTGTCTGTGATCTTCTTTGCCGTTCCCCTATTTTCATGACTGCATTTGGTGGAGTTAAATTCAAGGAGCCAGTTGCTGGATGAAGTTTCCAGCCTGTCCAGGTCTCTTTGTAGTCCTGCCTTAACCTCATCCGATTTAATTCTTCACATTAACTTCACATAGCTGCAAACAGGGACACTTCTGAGTCTATCTTTTCAGTCATGTCATTCATATATACCAAAAATAGCACTGGTCCTAGGACTGACCCCTGTGGAACACTGCTCATCACAGACGCCCACTCAGATACCTCGTCATGTTCCATGACTCGTTGTTGCCTCCACGTCAGGTATTGTTTGATCCACTGCAGTGCACTTCCTGTTATTCTTGCCTGATACTTTAGCTTTTGCACCTATCTCTTGAGGAACTCTGTTGAAGGCCTTCTTGCGTGCTTTACTTCTATTACCTTGTCATAAAACTTCGGTAGGTTTGTGACACAGGATTTGCCTTTCATGAATATGTGCAGGTTGTCGTTTATAAGCTTGTTCCATTGTAGGTGCTCCACCACTGTCCTCCTGATAATCTCCTTTACTTTGCTGACTACACATGTCAGTGACATTGGTCTATAGTTTAGTGCCTCGTGTCTGTCTCCTTTCTTAAAAATGGGGAACTGCAGTTGCTGTCTTCAATACCTCAGGTAGTTGCCCAGTCTCAATGGATGTGTCGAAAATTGTTGTTAGTGGCACAAACAGCATCTCTGCTCCCTCTCTAAGAACCCATGGAAAGATGTCAGGTCCCACCGCCTTTGGTATCAAGGTCACTTAGTAGCTCGGATGTGTGTATTTCATCCAACACTTGATGGTATATCCCTTGTGGGTTAACCCCCCCTGTTCTCACTTTATGGAGACTTTTCTGTCTCCATGGTAAATACTTCCTTAAATCTCACTCTGAACTCCTCACACACTTTTTAGTAGTTTATTGTGAGCTCCCCGCCTTCTTTCCTCAGCTTGATTACCTGGTCTTTGACTGTTGTCTTCATCCTGATGTGGCTGTACAACAGCATCGGGTCAGACTTGACTTTCGATGCTGTGTTATTTTCATATTGTCGCTGCTCCTCCCTCCTTATTTGTGTATGAAATAATTTTGCAGAAATTATTCTGAACTTAACTAAAAAATGCACAGAACATACAAGAGGAGGTTAAAATAGCTTGAATCCATGTTTGAGTCTCACTGATGTGCCCAGGCTGGCAGAGAAAAACTGCTTGTGAACCAGGCTGCCCAACTTTTGAGGCATTTGTGGCTGAGGGAATAAGAGTGCTTACTGGGAATGTTGCCTGTCTCAGTAGCAGAATCGAGTCCTGCTGACTGCGATCTTTCTCTGTATATACCCGTTTGTTTCTGCGAGGTGCATTGGCATATATATATATATATATATATATATATATATATATATATATATATATATATATATATACATATATATATATATATATATATATATATATATATATATATATACATATATGTCGTGCCGAATATGTAAAACTGGTCAATTAGCAAGAACTCATTAGAAATTAAGTCCTTTCTGAATTTTTTTCTTATACGTTTAAAGATATATTTTTTTAATTAATGTTAATGTAAAAAAAATTAATTTTGCACCAAAAGAATCTTAGAAAACTTACCTAACCTTATTATAACAAGAACAATTTATTTTAGCCTAACCCAACTAAATATATTTTAGATTTGTTTACAATAATTTAATACTAAACTATCATAGTGAAATATATTTTTTTCGTTAGGTTCAGAATGATTTTGGCGAAATTATTGCATACACAAATTTTCGCTTGTGCTATATGGCAAGATGAGCGTCGCTATTTAAGCCAAGATCGCAAGTTCTGCCTATTCGGCACGACATATATATATACCTGGAGTATACCTGGAGAGGGTTTCAATGCCCCCGTGCCCGGTCTGTGACCAGGCCTCATGGTGGATAAAGGCCTGATCAACAAATCTGTTACAGCTGGCAGCACACAACCAGACGTACAAACCACAGCCGGCTGGTCAGGTACTGATTTTAGGTGCCTGTCCAGCACCTTCTTGAAGACAGCCAGGGGTCTATTGGTAATCCCCATTATGTTTGCTAGGAGGCAGTTGAACAGTCTTTGGCCCGTGACACTTACTGTGATGTCTCTCATCTTGCTAATTGCGCCCCTGCATTTCATTGGGATGATGTTGCATCGTCTGCCGAGTCTTCGTAGGGAGTGATTTTCGTATTCAGATTTGATACTAATCCCTCTAGGATTTTCCAAGTGTATATAATCATGTATCTCTCCCGCCTGCGTTCTAGGGAGTACAGCTTGAGGAACTTCAAATGTTCCCAGAACTGATGTGTTTTTATCGCAGTTATGTGTGCCGTGAAAGTTCTCTGTACATTTTCTAGATCAGTTATTTCACCTGCCTTGAAGGTACTGTAAGTGTACAGCAATATTTTATCCTAGATAGAGCAAGCAACCTGAAAAGTGTCATCATGGGCTTGGCCTCCCTAGTTTTGAAGGTTCTCATAATCCATCCTGTCATATTTCTAGCAGATGCGATTGAAATAATGTTTTGGTCATTGAAGGTGAGACCCTCTGACATGATCACTCCCAGGTCTTTTACATTAATTTTTCACTCTGTGTGGTTGGAATTCGTTTTATACTCCGACATAGTTTTAATTTCCTCACATTTTCCTTATCGGAGTAATTGAAATTTCTCATCATTTAACTTCATATTGTTTTCTGCGGCCCATTTAAAGATTTTGTTAATGTCTGCCTGGAGTCTTGTAGTGTCTTCAATGGAGGACACTATCCTGCAAATTCGGGTGTCATCTGCAAAGGAAGACACGGTAAGTGTCATATATCTCTATGTATGTCAGATATGAGGATGAGGAAGAGGATGGGAGCGAGTACTGTGCCTTGTGGAACAGAGCTTTTCACAGTAGCCGCCTCAGACTTTACTCTGTTCACTACTACTCTTTGTGTTCTGCTTGTTAGGAAATTGTAGTTCCATCTACCTACCTATATATATATATATATATATATATATATATATATATATATATATATATATATATATATATATATATATATATATATATATATATATATATATATATATATATATATATATATATGCAATAAGATCACAGTAAACAGGTGATTTCAGAATATGCAAAACAACCACTCTGAAAGAATAGAGAAATTCCAAGCGCTTTCGTGACTACTCACATTATCAAGGAACTATATAGTTCCTTGATAATGTGAGTAGTCACGAAAGCGCTTGGAATTTCTCTATTCTTTCAGAGTGGTTGCTTTGCATATATATATATATATATATATATATATATATATATATATATATATATATATATATATATATATATATATATATATATATATATATATATTCATTGGCTAATTTGGTCTCTGTCTTTCCCTCTCTCTCTCTCTCTCTCTCTCTCTCTCTCTCTCTCTCTCTCTCTCTCTCTCTCTCTTTCTCTCTTTCTCTTTCTCTCACTCACTCTTTCTCCCCACAGGAAGAACACAGCTGTGGTCCACGTTTATTTCCAAAGATCCACGTCCACTGTTTACAAGAGAGACATCACCTTCACAACCAGTCAGTTTGTTGGTAAATATAAACACTGTTTATGGTTCAAACTTAACAATAACGATAATGCACATTGTAAATTCTAGTTCAAAACTTTTGCACAATTTGCAACAACATAATTTACTAATATATTCCTCAACTTAAAATGTATTTATAACAGAGATACTCATCACTGTATGATGTGGGATATATTATATTTATTACAGTATGCTGAAGAGTTTATTACAGTACATTGATACAATGATACTGAGTGATAAAGTAGATATGATAATAACACACATAGATGCACTCATTCCCAAAACTAACATTCACACAAGCACACACGTCCACACACACGCACACATACATATATGTGCACACAAGAGTGGGAGAGCAAACTAGATGAACTTTCTGTGAAAATGGAGAAGAGGATGGAGGCAGAGAAGAAAAAATGGGAGTTGCAAACCGAAGCTGAAGAAGCCAAGATATGTGCTCTAAAATATGAGGTAAACTGGCTGAAGCAAATTACAGGGCTATTGCCCAGACGAGACATGGCATCTGAAGCAGGTACACCCCAACTGAATGAGGAGCCCAACGTAAAGGAAACAAGCCTTAGACTAAGGCCCTATATGTCCACCAAGCAAGGCCAAGGAATGAAGAGGGAAAGCTGTTGGGAGCAGGGATAGCAGTAAGTGAGGGGGGAGAAGGTAGAGAAGGTGACAGGTAACAAACAGAAGCGCGACCATGCCACCAAGAGTTACTGGAAAAAATAAGGAAGACAATGGCCATGTACAAATGGGATCCAGAGACACAGAGGGAAAGGCAATGAGAAGAAAAGAGGGAGAAGTCCGTGTTCATTCATGGGCTTCAGGAGAGCAAGGGGACAACACACAATGAAAGATGACAGAAAGAAAAATGGGAGATTGGAAGTATCATCAAAGTAATAGGTGAGGAAGACATGACTCAGTAAATTTTCAGTGAATAGGGGGTTACTTGAAGGGGAGAAACCAGCTGGTCAAGCTGATTTTCAAGACAGAAACAGTGCAGAACAGGATCCTGCAAGAGAAACCATGGCTGAAGGAATCATCAACATACAAGAGGGTGTTCCTAAAGAGTGACAGAACAATAACAGAATGACAGCAACTGAAGGAGAAAGCACACAAACAAAATGGGCTAGGAAAAGATACAAGGACAAAGTCAGCAGAGGGCAACCACAGCAGGGCAGACCGACAAGCTCAACAAGCATAACACAGAACCACCCCTAGAACCCCACAGCCAAACACGCTATTCCAACAGAACCCACAATCCACACTTACAGCCCCCACCCTACACTATGCTGTAGAATCCCAGAGCACACTACCAGGTCCCCCACCATGGTACGCCAATGCTGATGGAATAACGAATAAGTGGGAGTGGCATGAAAGGGTCAAAGTGACATCACCAAACATCATAGCACTCACAGTGGGAACAGTGCAGTTTTAAGAGTGGGATTTTGATGAGCCGGGGAAAGGAGACAGAGGAGAAGCAAGAGACTACATAATAAGAACACTTCGGTCTGGAGTTCCCAAGGTGGTAATTATACAGTAATGTATAACCCACCACAGAACAGCAAGAGGCCAAGGCAAGAGTATGATGAAAGTAACAGCGATGGTTGACATATTCGCTGAAGTGGCCAGAAGAGCTCATGTGAGCAGGGTATAATTACTGATTGTGGGTAACTTCAATCACAAAGAAATTGACTGGGAGAACTTGGAGCCACATGGGGGACCAGAAACATGGAAAGCTATGATAATGGATGTGGCTCTGAAAAACCTCACATACCAACATGTAAGGGACACTACCACAGAGAGGGGAGAGGATAAACCAGCAAGACTGGACCTAGCATTCACCTTGAGGACTGCAGATATTGAGGACATCAAGTATGAAAGACCCCTCAGGGACAGTGATAATGTGGTTCTGAGCTTCGAATACATAGTAGAGTTACAACTGGAGAGAGAAGCAGGAAGGGCAAGATAAACGAACCCAAACTACAAGAGAGGGGACTAGAGAGGCATGAAGAATTTCCTGCACGAGGTTCATTGGGACAGAACACTGGCAGGGAAGTCAGTAAATGAGACGGTGGAATATGTGATAACAATATTCTAGGAAGCTGAGGAGAGGTTTGTACCCAAGGGAAACGGAAATAACGAGAAGGCCAGGATGAGCCCTTGGTTCAACCAAAGGTGTAGACAGGCTAAAACTAAGTGTGCTAGAGAATGGAAGAAGTATAGAAGGCAAAGGACCCAGGAGAATAAGGAGAGCAGTCGTATAGCCAGAAATGAACGGAGACCCTAAGACAATATGAAAATGACATAGCAACGAAAGCTAAATCAGACTCTTAGCTGTTGTACAGCCACATCAGGAGGAAAACAACATTGAAGGAACAGGTAATCAGGCTGAGGAGTGAAGGAGGGAAGATCACAAGAAACAAGCGAGAAGCATGTGAGGATCTCAATACAAGATTCAAATAAGTGTTCACAAAGAAGACACAAGGGACTCCGGGAAAACGGAGATGTGGGATAAACCATCAAGTGTTGGACACAATATATACAACCGGGTAAGAAGTGAGGAGGCTGCTTAGCGAGCCAGATACCTCGAAAGCGAAGGGGGACGGATAACATCTCTCCAGGGGTCCTGAAAGACGAAGCAGAGGCACTGTGTGTGCCACTAAAAACAATCTTCAACACATCTTTGGAAACAGGGAGACTACCTGAGGTATGGAAGAGAGAAAATGTCCCCATTTTTATAAAAAGGAGAGAGACACGAAGCATTAAACTACAGACCAGTGTCACTTACATATATAGTAAAGTTCTTAACAATGATGTTTCTTAACACTGATGGTTCCTGACACTGATGGTTCTTGACAGTGATGGTTCGTAAGACTGATGGCTCTTAACACTGATGGTTCATAACACTGATGGTTCTTGACAGTGATGGTTCTTGACAGTGATGGTTCTTGACAGTGATGGTTCACACACTGATGGGCCTTGACAGTGATGGTTCGTAACACTGATGGTTCTTCACAGTGATGGTTCTTGACAGTCATGGTTCGTAACACTGATGGCTCTTAACACTGATGGTTCATAACACTGATGGTTCTTGACAGTGATGGTTCTTGACAGTGATGGTTCATAACACTGATGGGCCTTGACACTGATGGTTCTTAACACTGATGGTTCTTCACAGTGATGGTTCTTGACAGTGATGGTTCATAACACTGATGGGCCTTGACACTGATGGTTCTTAACACTGATGGTTCTTGACAGTGATGGTTCTTGACATTGATGGTTCTTAAGAATGATGATTCTTAACACTAATGGTTCATAACATTGATGGTTCTTAACACTGACGGTTCTTGAGAGTGATGGTTCTTAATACTGATGGTTCTTAACACTGATGGTTCTTGACAGTGATGGTTCTTGACGCTTTAGGTTCTTAACACTCATGGCTCTTGACAGTGATGGTTCTAAACAGTGATGGCATTTGACAGTGATGGTTCTTGACAGTGATGGTATTTGACAGTGATGGTTCTTGACAGTGATGGTTCTTAACACTGATGGTTCTTGACACTGATGGTTCTTAACACTGATGGTTCTTGACACTGATGGTTCTTAACACTGATGGTTCTTGACAATGATGGTTCTTAACACTGATGGTTCTTAACACTTGTGGTTCTTGACACTGATGGTTCTTGACACTGATGGTTCTTGACACTGATGGTTCTTGACACTGATGGTTCTTAACACTGATGGTTCTTGACACTGATGGTTCTAAACAATGATGGTTCTTGACACTGATGGTTCTTGACACTGATGGTTCTTGACACTGATGGTTCTAAACAATGATGGTTCTTGACACTGATGGTTCTCGACACTGATGGTTTTTGACACTGATGGTTCTTGACACTGATGGTTCTTGACACCGATGGTTCTTGACACTGATGGTTCTTAACACTGATGGTTCTTGACACTGATGGTTCTAAACAATGATGGTTCTTGACACTGATGGTTCTCGACACTGATGGTTTTTGACACTGATGGTTCTTGACACTGATGGTTCTTGACACTGATGGTTCTTGACACTGATGGTTCTTGACACTGATGGTTCTAAACAATGATGGTTCTTGACACTGATGGTTCTTGACACTGATGGTTCTTAACACTGATGGTTCTTGACACTGATGGTTCTAAACAATGATGGTTCTTGACACTGATGGCTCTTGACACTGATGGTTCTTAACACTGATGGTTCTTGACACTGATGGTTCTAAACAATGATGGTTCTTGACACTGATGGTTCTCGACACTGATGGTTTTTGACACTGATGGTTCTTGACACTGATGGTTCTTGACACTGATGGTTCTTGACACTGATGGTTCTTGACATTGATGGTTCTTAACACTGATGGTTCTTGACAATGATGGTTCTAAACAATGATGGTTCTTGACGCTGATGGTTCTTAACACTGATGGTTCTTGACAATGATGGTTCTAAACAATGATGGATCTTGACACTGGTGGTTCTTGACACTGATGGTTCTTGACACTGATGGTTCTTGACACTGATGGTTCTTAACACTTGTGGTTCTTGAAACTGATGGTTCTTGACACTGATGGTTCTAAACAATGATGGTTCCTGACAGTGATGGTTCTCGACACTGATGGTTCTTGACAGTGATGGTTCTTGAAAGTGATGGTTCTTGACACTGATGGTTCTTGACAGTGATGGTTCTTGACAGTGATGGTTCTTGACACTGATGGTTCTCGACACTGATGGATTTTGACAGTGATGGTTCTTGACAGTGATGGTTGTTGACAGTGATGGTTGTTGACAGTGATGGTTGTTGACAGTGATGGTTCTTGACAGTGATGGTTCTTGACAGTGATGGTTCTTGACACTGATGGTTCTTGACAGTGATGGTTCTTGACAGTGATGGTTCTTGACACTGATGGTTCTTGACAGTGATGGTTCTTGACAGTGATGGTTCTTGACGCTGATGGTTCTTAACACTGATGGCTCTTAACACTGATGGTTCTTAACACTGATGGTTCTTGACAGTGATGGTTCTTGACATTGATGGTTCTTGATTCTTAACACATGGTTATTAACACTGACGGTTCTTGAGAGTGATGGTTCTTAATACTGATGGTTCTTAACACTGGTGGTTCTTGACAGTGATGGTTCTTAACACTGTTGGTTCTTAACACTCATGGCTCTTGACACTGATGGTTCTAAACAGTGATGGTTCTTAACACTGATGGTTCTTGACACTGATGGTTCTTAACACTGATGGTTCTTGACACTGATGGTTCTTAACACTGATGGTTCTTGACAATGATGGTTCTTAACACTGATGGTTCTTGACACTGATGGTTCTTAACACTGATGGTTCTTGACAATGATGGTTCTTAACACTGATGGTTCTTAACACTGATGGTTCTTAACACTGATGGTTCTTGACACTGATGGTTCTTAACACTGATGGTTCTTGACACTGATGGTTCTTAACACTGATGGTTCTTGACACTGATGGTTCTTGACACTGATGGTTCTTGACACTGATGGTTCTTAACACTGATGGTTCTTAACACTTGTGGTTCTTGACACTGATGGTTCTTGACAATGATGGTTCTTAACACTGATGGTTCTTAACACTTGTGGATCTTGACACTGATGGTTCTTGACACTGATGGTTCTTAACACTGATGGTTCTTGACAGTGATGGTTCTAAACAATGATGGTTCTTGACACTGATGGTTCTTGACAGTGATGGTTCTTGACACTGATGGTTCTTGACAGTGATGGTTCTTGACAGTGATGGTTCTTGACAGTGATGGTTCTTGACAGTGATGGTTCTTGACAGTGATGGTTCTTGACACTGATGGTTCTTAACACTGATGGTTCTTAACACTTGTGGTTCTTGACACTGATGGTTCTTGACACTGATGGTTCTTGACACTGATGGTTCTTGACACTGATGATCCTTAACACTGATGGTTCTTCACTATGATGGTTCTTGACACTGGTGGTTCTTGACACTGGTGGTTCTTGACACTGGTGGTTCTTGACAGTGATGGTTGTTGACAGTGATGGTTGTTGACAGTGATGGTTGTTGACACTGATGGTTGTTGACACTGATGGTTCTTGACACTGATGGTTGTTGACACTGGTGGTTCTTGACACTGATGGTTGTTGACACTGGTGGTTCTTGACACTGATGGTTGTTGACACTGATGGTTCTTGACACTGATGGTTCTTGACACTTGTGGTTCTTGACACTGGTGGTTCTTGACACTGATGGTTCTTGACTCTGATGGTCCTTGACACTGATGGTTCTTGACACTGGTGGTTCTTGACACTTGACACTGGTGGTTCTTGACACTGATGCTTCTTGACACTGATGGTTCTTAACACTGATGGTTCTTGACACTGGTGGTTCTTGACACTGATGGTTCTTGACAGTGATGGTTCTTGACACTGGTGGTTCTTGACACTGATGGTTCTTGACACTGGTGGTTCTTGACACTGATGGTTCTTGACACTGGTGGTTCTTGACACTATTGGTTCTTGACACTGATGGTTCTTGATACTGATGGTTCTTGACACTGATGGTTCTTGACAATGATGGTTCTTGACAGTGATGGTTCTTATGTTCTTATGTTCTTAACACTGATGGCTCTTAACACTGATGGTTCTTGACAGTGATGGTTCTTGGCAATGATGGTTCTTAACATTGGTGGTTCTTAACACTTGTGGTACTTGACACTGATGGTTCTTGACACTGATGGTTCTTGACACTGATGGTTCTTGACAGTGATGGTTCTTGACAGTGATGGTTCTTGACAGTGATGGTTCTTGACACTGATGGTTCTTGACACTGATGGTTCTTGACACTGATGGTTCTTGACACTGATGGTTCTTGACACTGATGGTTCTTAACACTGATGGTTCTTAACACTTGTGGTTCTTGACACTGATGGTTCTTGACACTGATGGTTCTTGACACTGATGGTTCTTGACACTGATGGTTCTTGACACTGATGGTTCTTGACACTGATGGTTCTTGACACTGATGGTTCTTGACACTGATGGTTCTTGACAGTGATGGTTCTTGACAGTGATGGTTCTTGACACTGATGGTTCTTGACACTGATGGTTGTTGACAGTGATGGTTCTTGACACTGATGGTTGTTGACAGTGATGGTTGTTGACAGTGATGGTTGTTGACAGTGATGGTTGTTGACAGTGATGGTTCTTGACAGTGATGGTTCTTGACACTGGTGGTTCTTGACACTGATGGTTCTTGACACTGGTGGTTCTTGACACTGATGGTTCTTGACACTGATGGTTCTTAACACTGATGGCTCTTAACACTAGTGGTTCTTGACTCTGACGGCTCTTAACACTGATGGTTCTTAACACTGATGGTTCTTGACACTGATGGTTCTTGACACTGGTGGTTCTTGACACTGATGGCTCTTAACACTGATGGTTCTTAACACTGATGGTTCTTGACACTGATGGTTCTTGACACTGGTGGTTCTTGACACTGATGGTTCTTGACACTGATGGTTCTTGACACTGATGGTTCTTGACACTGATGGTTCTTGACACTGATGGTTCTTGACACTGGTGGTTCTTGACACTGATGGTTCTTGACACTGATGGTTCTTAACACTGATGGTTCTTGACACTGATGGTTCTTGACACTGATGGTTCTTGACACTGATGGTTCTTGACACTGATGGTTCTTGACACTGATGGTTCTTGACACTGATGGTTCTTAACACTGATGGTTCTTGACTCTGATGGTTCTTGACACTGATGGTTCTTGACACTGATGGTTCTTGACACTGATGGTTCTTGACAGTGATGGTTCTTGACAGTGATGGTTCTTAACACTGATGGTTCTTGACACTGATGGTTATTAACACTGATGGTTCTTGACACTGATGGTTCTTGACAGTGATGGTTCTTGACACTGATGGTTCTTGACACTGATGGTTCTTGACACTGATGGTTCTTGACACTGATGGTTCTTGACACTGATGGTTCTTGACACTGATGGTTCTTGACACTGATGGTTCTTGACACTGATGGTTCTTGACACTGATGGTTCTTGACACTGGTAGTTCTTGACACTGATGGTTCTTAACACTTGTGGTTCTTGACACTGATGGTTCTTGACACTGATGGTTTTTGACAGTGATGGTTGTTGACAGTGATGGTTCTTGACACTGATGGTTCTTGACACCGGTGGTTCATGACACTGGTGGTTCTTGACACTGATGGTTCTTGACACTGATGGTTCTTCACACTGATGGTTCTTGACACTGATGGTTCTTGACACTGATGGTTCTTGACACTGATGGTTCTTGACACTGGTGGTTCTTGACACTGATGGTTCTTGACACTGGTGGTTCTTGACACTGATGGTTCTTGACACTGGTGGTTCTTGACACTGATGGTTCTTGACACTGATGGTTCTTGACACTGATGGTTCTTGACACTGATGGTTCTTGACACTGGTGGTTCTTGACACTGATGGTTCTTGACACTGATGGTTCTTGACACTGATGGTTCTTGACACTGATGGTTCTTGACACTGATGGTTCTTGACACTGATGGTTCTTGACACTGATGGTTCTTGACACTGATGGTTCTTGACACTGATGGTTCTTGACACTGATGGTTCTTGACACTGATGGTTCTTGACACTGATGGTTCTTGACACTGGTGGTTCTTGACACTGATGGTTCTTGACACTGATGGTTCTTGACACTGGTGGTTCTTGACACTGACGGTTCTTGACACTGGTTCTTGACACTGATGGTTCTTGACACTGATGGTTCTTGATGGTTCTTGACACTGATGGTTCTTGACACTGGTGGTTCTTGACACTGATGGTTCTTGACACTGGTGGTTCTTGACACTGATGGTTCTTGACACTGATGGTTCTTGACACTGATGGTTCTTGACACTGATGGTTCTTGACACTGGTGGTTCTTGACACTGATGGTTCTTGACACTGGTGGTTCTTGACACTGATGGTTCTTGACACTGATGGTTCTTGACACTGATGGTTCTTGACACTGATGGTTCTTGACACTGATGGTTCTTGACACTGGTGGTTCTTGACACTGATGGTTCTTGACACTGATGGTTCTTGACACTGATGGTTCTTGACACTGATGGTTCTTGACACTGATGGTTCTTGACACTGATGGTTCTTGACACTGATGGTTCTTGACACTGATGGTTCTTGACACTGGTGGTTCTTGACACTGATGGTTCTTGACACTGATGGTTCTTGACACTGATGGTTCTTGACACTGATGGTTCTTGACACTGATGGTTCTTGACACTGATGGTTCTTGACACTGATGGTTCTTGACACTGATGGTTCTTGACACTGGTGGTTCTTGACACTGGTGGTTCTTGACACTGATGGTTCTTGACACTGATGGTTCTTGACACTGATGGTTCTTGACACTGATGGTTCTTGACACTGATGGTTCTTGACACTGATGGTTCTTGACACTGATGGTTCTTGACACTGATGGTTATGACACTGATTGTTCTTGACACTGATGGTTGTTGACACTGATGGTTCTTGACACTGATGGTTCTTGACACTGATGGTTCTTGACACTGATGCTTCTTGACACTGATGGTTCTTGACATTGATGCTTCTTGGCACTGGTGGTTCTTGACACTGATGGTTCTTGACATTGATGGTTGTTGACAGTGATGGTTCTTGACAGTGATGGTTCTTGACACTGATGGTTCTTGACGCCGATGGTTCTTGACAGTGATGGTTCTTGACAGTGATGGTTGTTGACAGTGATGGTTGTTGACAGTGATGGTTCTTGACAGTGATGGTTCTTGACAGTGATGGTTCTTGACGCTGATGGTTCCTAACAGTGATGGTTCTTGACACTGATGTTCTTAATACTGATGGTTCTTGGCAATGAAGGTTCTTGGCACTGATGATTCTTAACAATGAAGGTTCTTAACACTGATGGTTCTTAACACTGGTGGTTCTTCACACTGATGATCCTTAACACTGATGGTTCTTCACTATGATGGTTCTTGACACTGGTGGTTCTTGACACTGATGGTTCTTGACATTGATGGTTCTTGACACTGATGGTTCTTGACACTGATGGTTCTTGACACTGATGGTTCTTAACACTGATGGTTCTTGACTCTGATGGTTCTTGACACTGGTGGTTCTTGACACTGATGGTTCTTGACACTGATGATCCTTAACACTGATGGTTCTTCACTATGATGGTTCTTGACAGTGATGGTTCTTGACACTGGTGGTTCTTGACACTGATGGTTCTTGACACTGGTGGTTCTTGACACTGATGGTTCTTGACACTGATGGTTCTTGACACTGATGGTTCTTGACACTGGTGGTTCTTGACACTGATGGTTCTTGACACTGGTGGTTCTTGACACTGATGGTTCTTGACACTGATGGTTCTTGACACTGATGGTTCTTGACACTGATGGTTCTTGACACTGGTGGTTCTTGACACTGGTGGTTCTTGACACTGGTGGTTCTTGACACTGATGGTTCTTGACACTGATGGTTCTTGACACTGGTGGTTCTTGACACTGATGGTTCTTGACACTGATGGTTCTTGACACTGATGGTTCTTGACACTGATGGTTCTTGACACTGATGGTTCTTGACACTGGTGGTTCTTGACACTGATGGTTCTTGACACTGATGGTTCTTGACACTGGTGGTTCTTGACACTGATGGTTCTTGACACTGGTGGTTCTTGACACTGGTGGTTCTTGACACTGATGGTTCTTGACACTGGTGGTTCTTGACACTGATGGTTCTTGACACTGATGGTTCTTGACACTGATGGTTCTTGACACTGGTGGTTCTTGACACTGGTGGTTCTTGACACTGTTGGTTCTTGACACTGATGGTTCTTGACACTGATGGTTCTTGACACTGATGGTTCTTGACACTGGTGGTTCTTTTCACTGATGGTTCTTGACACTCATGGTTCTTGACACTGATGGTTTATGACACTGGTGGTTCTTGACACTGGTGGTTCTTGACACTGATGGCTCTTGACACTGATGGTTCTTGACACTGATGGTTCTTGACACTGGTGGTTCTTGACACTGATGGTTCTTGACAGTGATGGTTCTTGACACTGGTGGTTCTTGACACTGATGGTTGTTGACAGTGATGGTTCTTGACACTGATGGTTGTTGACAGTGATGGTTGTTGACAGTGATGGTTCTTGACACTGGTGGTTCTTGACACTGATGGTTGTTGACAGTGATGGTTGTTGACAGTGATGGTTGTTGACACTGATGGTTCATGACACTGGTGGTTCTTGACACTGGTGGTTCTTGACACTGATGGTAGTTGAAGGCTGCTAGAAGTAAGATAATATTGTGTTGTGCAGGTAACGTGGGCGGTGTGATGGGACTCTTCCTGGGCGTCAGTCTTCTTAGTGCTGCAGAGATTGTCTTCTATATTGCTAAGATGCTGGCTGGAGTTCTACGATCTTACCTGTGGCGAAGTTCCTCTTGTAGGAGACGACCTTCTCCTCAGGTGCTTCTGGTCAGACATCGCTGACTTCTTCAGATCTACCATATTTAAACCGACTTTTGATGGGAACCCCAGGATTATGATTTTCTTCTCACCCTCTGAAAAATGTTTTCATTTTATATCGATGTGTTTCATGACGAATGAAGATGAAAGAAGAAAATATAAAGCAAGTGATGAGAGTAAAGAGGAAGAGAGAAAATACTTGAATTCTGGAAGTAACGTTAAACACACACACACATATATATATATATATATATATATATATATATATATATATATATATATATATATATATATATATATATATTATTATCACACTGGCCGATTCCCACCAAGGCAGGGTGGCCCGAAAAAGAAAAACTTTCACCATCATTCACTCCATCACTGTCTTGCCAGAAGGGTGCTTTACACTACAGTTTTTAAACTGCAACATTAACACCCCTCCTTCAGAGTGCAGGCACTGTACTTCCCATCTCCAGGACTCAAGTCCGGCCTGCCGGTTTCCCTGAATCCCTTCATAAATGTTACTTTGCTCACACTCCAACAGCACGTCAAGTATTAAAAACCATTTGTCTCCATTCACTCCTATCAAACACGCTCACGCATGCTTGCTGGAAGTCCAAGCCCCTCGCACACAAAACCTCCTTTACCCCCTCCCTCCAACCTTTCCTAGGCCGACCCCTACCCCGCCTTCCTTCCACTACAGACTGATACACTCTTGAAGTTATTCTGTTTCGCTCCATTCTCTCCACATGTCCGAACCACCTCAACAACCCTTCCTCAGCCCTGTGGACAACAGTTTTGGTAATCCCGCACCTCCTCCTTACTTCCAAACTACGAATTCTCTGCATTATATTCACACCACACATTGCTCTCAGACATGACATCTCCACTGCCTCCACCCTTCTCCTCGCTGCAACATTCATCACCCATGCTTGACACCCATATAAGAGCGTTGGTAAAACTATACTCTCATACATTCCCCTCTTTGCCTCCAAGGACAAAGTTCTTTGTCTCCACAGACTCCTAAGCGCACCACTCACTCTTTTCCCCTCATCAATTCTATGATTCACCTCATCTTTCATAGACCCATCCGCTGACACGTCCACTCCCAAATATCTGAATACATTCACCTCCTCCATACTCTCTCCCTCCAATCTGATATCCAATCTTTCATCACCTAATATTTTTGTTATCCTCATAGCCTTACTCTTTCCTGTATTCACTTTTAATTTTCTTCTTTTGCACACCCTACCAAATTCATCCACCAATCTCTGCAACTTCTCTTCAGAATCTCCCAAGAGCACAGTGTCATCAGCAAAGAGCAACTGTGACAACTCCCACTTTATGTGTGATTCGTTATCTTTTAACTCCACGCCTCTTGTCAAGACCCTCGCATTTACTTCTCTTACAACCCCATCTATAAATATATTAAACAACCACGGTGACATCACACATCCTTGTCTAAGGCCTACTTTTACTGGGAAATAATTTCCCTCTTTCCTACATACTCTAACTTGAGCCTCACTATCCTCGTAAAAACTCTTCACTGCTTTCAGTAACCTACCTCTTACACCATACACCTGCAACATCTGCCACATTGCCCCCCTATCCACCCTGTCATACGCCATTTCCAAATCCATAAATGCCACAAAGACCTCTTTAGCCTTATCTAAATACTGTTCACTTATATGTTTCACTGTAAACACCTGGTCCACACACCCCCTACCTTTCCTGAAGCCTCCTTGTTCATCTGCTATCCTATTCTCCGTCTTACTCTTAATTCTTTCAATAATAACTCTACCATACACTTTACCAGGTATACTCAACAGACTTATCCCCCTATAATTTTTGCACTCTCTTTTATCCCCTTTGCCTTTATACAAAGGAACTATGCATGCTCTCTGCCAATCCCTAGGTACCTTACCCTCTTCCATACATTTATTAAATAATTGCACCAACCACTCCAAAACTATATCCCCACCTGCTTTTAACATTTCTATCTTTATCCCATCAATCCCGGCTGCCTTACCCCCTTTTATTTTACCTACTGCCTCACGAACTTCCCCCACACTCACAACTGGCTCTTCCTCACTCCTACAAGATGTTGTTCCTCCTTGCCCTATACACGAAATCACAGCTTCCCTATCTTCATCAACATTTAACAATTCCTCAAAATATTTCCTCCATCTTCCCAATACCTCTAACTCTCCATTTAATAACTCTCCTCTCCTATTTTTAACTGACAAATCCATTTGTTCTCTAGGCTTTCTTAACTTGTTAATCTCACTCCAAAACTTTTTCTTATTTTCAACAAAATTTGTTGATAACATCTCACCCACTCTCTCATTTGCTCTCTTTTTACATTGCTTCACCACTCTCTTAACCTCTCTCTTTTTCTCCATATACTCTTCCCTCCTTGCATCACTTCTACTTTGTAAAAACTTCTCATATGCTAACTTTTTCTCCCTTACTACTCTCTTCACATTATCATTCCACCAATCGCTCCTCTTCCCTCCCGCACCCACTTTCCTGTAACCACAAACTTCTGCTGAACACTCTAACACTACATTTTTAAACCTACCCCATACCTCTTCGACCCCATTGCCTATGCTCTCATTAGCCCATCTATCCTCCAATAGCTGTTTATATCTTACCCTAACTGCCTCCTCTTTTAGTTTATAAACCTTCACCTCTCTCTTCCCTGATGCTTCTATTCTCTTTGTATCCCATCTACCTTTTACTCTCAGTGTAGCTACAACTAGAAAGTGATCTGATATATCTGTGGCCCCTCTATAAACATGTACATCCTGAAGTCTACTCAACATTCTTTTATCTACCAATACATAATCCAACAAACTACTGTCATTTCGCCCTACATCATATCTTGTATACTTATTTATCCTCTTTTTCTTAAAATATTTATTACCTATAACTAAACCCCTTTCTATACAAAGTTCAATCAAAGGGCTCCCATTTTCATTTACACCTGGCACCACAAACTTACCTACCACACCCTCTCTAAAAGTTTCTCCTACTTTAGCATTCAGGTCCCCTACCACAATTACTCTCTCACTTGGTTCAAAGGCTCCTATACATTCACTTAACATCTCCCAAAATCTCTCTCTCTCCTCTGCATTCCTCTCTTCTCCAGGTGCATACACGCTTATTATGACCCACTTCTCGCATCCAACATTTACTTTAATCCACATAATTCTTGAATTTACACATTCATATTCTCTTTTCTCCTTCCATAACTGATCATTCAACATTACTGCTATCCCTTCCTTTGCTCTAACTCTCTCAGATACTCCAGATTTAATCCCATTTATTTCCCCCCACCGAAACTCCCCTACCCCCTTCAGCTTTGTTTCGCTTAGGGCCTGGACATCCAACTTCTTTTCATTCATAACATCAGCAATCATCTGTTTCTTGTCATCCGCACTACATCCACGCACATTTAAGCATCCCAGTTTTATAAAGTTTTTCTTCTTCTCTTTTTTAGTAAATGTCTACAGGAGAAGGGGTTACTAGCCCATTGCTCCCGGCATTTTAGTCGCCTCATACGACACGCTTATATATATATATATATATATATATATATATATATATATATATATATATATATATATATATATATATATATATATATATATATATATATATGTCGTGCCGAATAGGCAGAACTTGCTATCTTGGCTTAATTAAATAGCAACGCTCATCTTGCCATACAGGACAAGTGAAAATTTGTGTATGCAATAATTTCGCCCAAATTATTCTGAACCATACGGAAAAAAATATATTTCACTGTGTTTGTTTAGTATTAAATTATTGTAAACAAATCTTAAATATATTTAGCTGGGTTAGGCTAAAATAAATTGTTCTTGTTATAATAAGGTTAGGTAAGTTTTCTAAGATTCTTTTGGAGCAAAATTATAAATTTTTACATCAACATTAATAAAAAAAATATATCTTTAAACGTATAGGAGAAAATTTTAGAAAGGACTTAATTTTAAATGAGTTCTTGCTAATTGACCAGTTTTACACATTCGGCACGACATATATATATATATATATATATATATATATATATATATATATATATATATATATATATATATATATATATATATATATATACGTATATATATAGGGTGTGTGTGTGTGTGTAATTAAATATTGAAGGTAAAACATTTTGTTGTTGTCTATAGGTACAGGAAGGTGACTGCTGCTGGTGAAGTCTGATAATGAAAAGTATAAGAGTAAATTTATTGGTTATTGAATCAGTATATGTGTGTGCCAACCCATTTACAAAAATATCAGTAGATTAAAAACGTGTTGCATTATAAAAAAGATGAAATGTGTTTATTACCAAGTCATTCTATATTTCTAAAAAAAAAAATAAATACTGGCATATGAAGAACGCTAAATTTACGATCAAAATATATTATTGAGTAATAAGTCTACAAGCACTTTTACTTGTAGCTGATTTACAATAATAGTTAAAACTGTCAGCATCTCAGAAAGAATATGAATATTTTTTTTTTCCTGTATTTAATAACAGTGTTAGGATCTCCTCTGATATACTATATTCCAAGAGGATGAATTACCATATTATTATTATTATTATTATTATAAATAAAGAAGCGCTAAACTACAAGGGCTATACAGCGCTGCAGGGCAGGAAGGAAGCGAGGGTATCAGGTGGTAAAAGGGAGATGGGTGAGTGATAGGTTACGGAGAACAGCGGAGCAGTGGATGGTGGAAGGTTAGAGGGCAGCAAGAGATTGAGGTAGAAAGGGCTGAGGGGAGTGCAAAAGGTGGAGTAAATCAGTCGTTGTCAAGAAGTCAATGAGAGAGTCAGGATTAAAAGAGGGTCCATCAGCAAGAAGCGAAGGTAGAGAGAGAGTAGTAGAGCGGAGACAACATTGGAGGTAAATTCTGCGTGCTCGTTGATAGAGAGGGCAGTCTAACAGAATGTGGCTAATCGATACTGGAACTTGACACTGTTCACAGAGAGGGACAGGGTGCCTCTCTATGAGATACCCATGAGTAAGACGAGTGTGGCCGATGCGAAGGCAGGAGAAAGTAGTCTCCCAACCACGGCACTGATGACAAGAAGACGGCCAGTAACCTATACTCGGTTTAATAGAATGAAGTTTGTTACCGAGCAGAGTTGGCCAATGTTGTTGCCAATGGGTGTGAAGGAGGGTAGCTATTACAGCAAAATAGTCCGGAAATGAAACTCCTCTATATGAAATTGGTAGGTCGTGTACTGCTGACCGCACAACAGTGTCTGCCTAATCATTAGCCTTTATGTCAACATGACCAGGGACTCAACAAAAAACAATATCTTTATGCTTGGTAGAGATACGGCATAGCCAAAGTTGGATACGGAGAACTATGGGGTGAGGTGTATCAAATTTCCGTATAGCCTGTAGAGCACTAAGGGAGACTGAGACAACCACAAATGATGACACAGGCATAGATGCGATACAAATAAGTGCTGCAAGAATGGCATACAATTCAGCAGTAAAAATGCTAGCCGAAGATAGTAGATGCCCTCACACGACGCTGTCCAGAAACACTGCTGCGAATCCGACACCGTCAGAAGACTTAGAGCCATCTGTGTACACTGCAATGGCATGAGAATGAGAGTGGAAGTGGTCAAGAAAAAGAGAGCGGAAGCCACTGTAGGCAGTTGGGCTTTCGAGCAAGGGAGTGAGAAAGAACAGACCCGAACAGCCGGAACTTCCCAGGGAGGTAGGGAAAAGTGAGATGCTACATGAACATATAAAGGTGGTAACTGAAGGGAAGACAAGAGCGAATGTAAATGAAGAGAGAAGGGATGGAGCAAACAGTGGCGGCGAACAAATAAAAAATATCTACTAATATTGGTGATCATTCTATAAATGGAAGGATTGTGGAGATCGTGAGAGCGTACATAGCAGTGAAGGCAATGGGCATCACGGCGATCAGACAAGGATGGAACATTCACTTCTGCATAGAGGCTCCCAACAGGGGAAGAGCGAAAAGCACCAAGGCATAAATGTAATCCTTGGTGATGGATGGTGTTAAGGCTAGAGAGAGTAGCAGGAGAGGTCGCTGAATAGATCTTGTCACCATAATCGAGTTTCGATAAAATGAGGGCTGAATGAAGGCGAAGGAGAGTTCGATGATCAGCTCCCTATGAAAGATGAGCAAGGGTTTTAAGAAGGTTCAGCTGGCTGTGACGAGTTGCCTTCAGAGAGATAATGTGAGGTTTCCAGGATAACCTACGGTCAAAGAGAAGGCCTAGAAACCTGATTGTATCACATTCAGGGATACGGGAGCCATAGAGGTACAAAGGATGATCGGAGATGACAGAGCATCTAGTGAAAGTAATTTGGTGAGTTTTGGTACTGGAAAATTTAAACCCATGCGTGGTGGCCCAATTGGAAACACGGTCGACCGCATGAGGTGACAGTCAGCGCCTGCACATGCAATAGCGAAGCCATCAACATAGAGTGATGACCAAAAATTGGATGGAAGAACAGAGGCCAAATCAATTATAGCAAGGAGAAAAAGTGTTGTGCTCAGAACACATCCCTGAGGAACACCTTCAGCTTGGACAAAGTCCGGGGAGAGCACATTATTGACTCAAACACGGAAATGTCTGTCAATTAAAAAGTTCTTAAGGAAGGATGGTAGCTTGCCTCCGAGGCCTAAGGAGTGGGCTTGGGCCAAAATATTATACCTCCAAGTTGTGTCATATGCCTTCTCAAGGTCAAAAAATATGGCAATAACTGAGTGGTTATTCGCAAAGGCATTACAAACATATTTATCCAAGCGTAGTAAGGGGTCTATGGTAGATCGTCCCTTACGAAAGCCATATTCACTAGAGGAGAGACTGTTGTGTGTCTCTAAATACCACATTAAACGTCGATTTACCAGACGTTCCATCACTTTGCAAACTGCACTAGTAAGAGCAATGGGACGATAGTGGGAGGCATCATGTCCCGTAGTACCTGGCTTGCCAAAAAGGAGAACAATGGCGGATTTCCACAGCTGGGGAAGAACTCCTTGTGACCAAATAAGATTGAAGAGGTGTAAGAGGACTACAAGGGCTGACTGATGTAAATGTTGTAACATCTGAATATGAATGTCGTCAGGTTCAGCTGCCGATGATTGGCAAGCTGATAGTGTTGCCTCCAGTTCCCGAAGTGTAAAAGGCACATTACTGCTCTTTTTTGAGAGAAGAAAAGTCCAAGGGTACTAACTCCCTGGCAGACTTTGAGGAAAGAAACTAGGGGCATAGATGGAGCCCCCAGGAAATATGGACAAGATGAGTGCCAATTTCAATGGCAATGTCAAGAGGGTTTGCTACATCAACACAGGCGACCTGTAGAACAGGAGCCGGGTCAAGTGAGTATTTACCACTCAGTTTTCTCACTTTTTTCCAGACTGCACTCATAGAGGAAGCAGAGGTGATGGTGGAAACATAATCTCACCAGCAAGTGCGTTTAATGTCACGGATGACATGGCGAGCGATCGCATGCTTCTGCTTAAAATCAAGAAGTCTCAGCCCGGTTCTATTGTACCAGTACCTGCCCCATGCAGCATGTTTCAAACGTACTGCACGAGCACAAGCAGGAGACCACCAAGGCATGCACTTCTGAGAATGCCTGCCTGAGGTTTGGGGTATAGAATGAGAAGCTGCAGTTAAAACTGACGTCGAGAAGAGGAGTAGGAGTTCATCGATGGAGGATGAAGAAGGAACCTCACTAAAAGCAGTGAGTTGTGAGTAAAGGTCCCAATTTGTTTGGTCAAATTGCCAGCGAGGGCTACGGAATGGTGGTGAATATGAAGAAGTAAGAATGATTGGAAAATGATTGCTGTCATGTACGTTTGGTAGAACAGACCAGGCGAAGTCTAGTGCAGTGGAGGAAGAGCAGACCGACAGATCGATGCAAGAGACAGAATGAGTACAAGGATCAAAATGGGTGGGAGTACCTGTATTTAAAACATGGAGGGGGTGAGAGGCGAGAAAAGCCTCCAACTGGATGCCACGTGAGTCACAATGAGACCCCCCCCAGAGGAAAAGGTGGGCATTAAAACCGCCAAGTAACAGAAGTGGTGGAGGTAAGGATGAAACAAGAAAGGCAAAATCTGGGATAGAAAATGCTCGAGAAGGAGAGAGATATACATATTGTAAACCACTTATTCAAGTGGATACGGGCTGCAGTGTAATGCAGCGAGGTATGGACAAATAATTGACAGTACAGAATATCATTATGTAGAAGAAGGGCACTTTCATTAAAGGTCCCATCTGAGAAAGGATCCGAAGAATACAATAAATTACAGGTTGAGATAGGTTGGAAAACAGATGAGTGTAATTTTGGTTCTTGTAAATAAGCACCAAAAGGGGAAAACCTGGAATGCAACATCTGAAGCTCACCCCGATTACCCCTGAGGCCGCGGATATTCCACTGTAAATAGGCCATGATTGGCAATGAAGAAAATACCAGGAATCCGTAGGGAAGGGCACCTACGGACTAGAGGGGTTAGAAAAGTCAACGTGCGGTGGCATCGGAAGATGTTCAAGCAGCGAAGGTATGGAGCGTTGCAAAGAGTGGAGTTGTGGAGATGGAGGAGAGGCAAGAGAAGGAACAGGAGGTGGATCAGTGTCCATTGAAGGTTTAGTCTCTGCAATATATTCTGAAATGGCTTCAAGTGTTTCTGAATTCAAAGATGTATGGGAGACAATATTGGAGGTAGGAGGAGGAGGGTGAGTGAAGATTGGGACAGTAGTGGACTGTACCAAAGTAGGGGGGGATGAAAGAGTGTAAGGGACTGGAGAAGAAGTGTGGGAGGGGAAAGAAGAGGCAGAAACCTTGGAGGCAGCAGAAGAGGGAGAGACTTGGGAGGGGACAGGGAAGGGAAGCACAGAACGAGGAGGGGGGTGAACCTCCACACTTGTAATAGAACCAGTGAGAGGGGAAGAACCAGGTACAGAGACTGGAAAGGTAAAATGTGGGGGTGGAAGAAGGGAAGGAGGAGGCAAGGAAGATTTGAGCAAAGGGGACATTTTGGACATCTGAGAAGTAGAGTGGCGATTGGTAGAAGGTGTCATACGAGATCTTGTCGATACCGGGGGTTGTGAGTGAGAACTCAAAGATGTCAGAACAGACTGAGGTGTTGAAGTAGGGATGTCTGAGCCCAGGACAGCAAAAGAATTAGATACAGAAGTGACTATGAGAGGGGTAACAACAGAGGAGGCTGCAGAAGATGGGACCCCAGTAGTGGGGGAACATTTTGAAACATGAGAATAAGAAACATGGGGCAGTCTCCCTTGGAGGCGGAGATGAGAAACTGCCATAGCATAAGGGAGACCTTCTGCTTCTTTGAGGCAACGGATTTCACACTCATTTAAGTAGACCTGGCAATGGCGAGAGTACGAAGGGTGAGCCTCATGACAATTAAGACAAGAGGAAGGTCGACTGCAAGACGTATTAGAATGGTCGTCGGCACCACAGACTGGGCATTCAGCAATAGATCTGCAATATTTCACTGGGTGACCAAAATGCCAGCAATTTCTACACTGTTGCAGTGTAGGGATCACCTTTCAAACTTGTAACTGATGTCCTGCAACATAAACAGAGGACGGGAGTTCACGGCTGTCGAAAGTTAATCGAGCCACATTGCAAGGGTATTGCCTTCGCTCGCGGACAGGAAGGACATAAGTGTCTACTTTAAGGATTGGGAGATAATGGAGTTCCAGCTGTTCAAGAATGTCATTGCCACATGTCTGGAAATTCTGTTGGACTATGGTATGGGGCAGAATGACAGTACCACTACAAGAATTGAGAGAAAGATGCTTTTCAACAGTGATAGGAGTATTATCGATATGAGAAAGGAGAGAAAAATCTTGAGCTTGGGTGGCATTCTGGACAGTGACAATGTGCGTACCCCTCTTGAGACCATGAAATGAAATATCTCTACCAACATGGCATAAGAGTGCTTTGCCAATACTATGGTCAGAAAGATAGGCAGTAGAAGAAGTCGGTCTTAAAGTAAAGAATTTAGTCCATTGTGTGGTCCGAAACTGAGCGTGGAGAGGGAGTGCATGACATGTCGGTCTTTTCCAAGTAGAATGGGAAGGTAACGAAGTAGCATCATCAGGAGATTGACGTTGACGTTTAGGAGTGGGGCCGGAATTGGTCCGACGTGGAACGGGCTGGCGATTCGAAAATTGCTGCACAGTAGAGGGAGAGGCGGAAGCATAGTCAAAGGAGAGCAGAGGTCAGACAAATAGAAGGAGTCAGTCGAAACCCTGGTACCTGAAGCGGGTGAGGAAACAACACCATCAAGATGTACAGGGGCAGCAGGAGTGTCCATAGAGTGGTCAAAACTTAAGGCAGGGTCATAATGGGGTGTGGTATCAAGAAGGGGCCTGGGGGCAGTAGGCTCATGGACTGGGTACTCCATGGTTAGGTTACTTCTTTTCTTTTTGTTTTTAAGAAAAAAAAGAAAGAAGAAAAGAAAATAAAAATAAAAAAGAATAAAATAATGGGGGAGCAGGGAGGAATAGTTCTCAGGAGGAATGAAAGGGCTGGAAGTCTCCCTCCATGCCCAAGAGGACCTCAGCACTGCAAGTAGCGCAGATGCAGCATGGAACCTGTGCCATATCCTACCCTTCATGCCAGTAAACCTGCAATCCGGGATAGCAACCTCACATCTGCCGAGCTACCTCGGTGGACAAAAGAGAGGGCTGCCGGATATCCGCCACAAAGCATACCTCCATCGGCCACCACCCCAGAATCCGAAAGGTGGCTTCCAGAGATACACCCATCGCCTGAAAGACACCCAAAGCTACCCTCCGGGATACTGGAGAGGGATCGGGATATCCCCATGCGATCCAGATTCCTCGGCAAACTACTCCACTTCCAAGAACCTCAACAGAATGGGATGGACCCCAGTACACTTTCCCCTACCTAGGAACTAGCATGCCTGTGGGAAAAATCCCAAAGGCCAAAAAGAGGAAGGGCAAAAGGGAGGGGTGGGGAGGAGGAGGAGGAGGAAAGGAAAAAGGGGAGGATGGGGAGGATGGGATAGGGAAGGGGGGATTGGGGGGTAATTAGGTTCAGTCTGAGGAAGGAGAGCGACAGGTCTAATTCCTCAGACCAAGAGCCTCTTCACCACGCCAAGGAGCCCCCCTTGAAGAGGATGAATTACCATAAAAGTGACTTGCAAGTGTGTGTGTGTTTGTACTCACCTATTTGTGTTTACAGGGTCGATTCACAGCTCTTGACCTCCTGTGCACTGGTCGCCACTAGGTCCACTCTCTTTTTGCTCCAGGAGACTTATACCCCTTCTTAAAGCTACACCACTTTTCAGACTGTCTCACTTCCTGACAATTCTATGACTAAAAAAATACTTCTTAGCATCCCTCTAACTCATCTCAGACTTCAGCTTCCAAATGTGACCCCTTGTTCCTGTGTCCCATCTCTTGAGCATCCTGTCAATTCCTCTGGTGGTCTGGTGGCTAAAGCTCCTGCTTCACACACGGAGGGCCCGGGTTCGATTCCCGGCGGGTGGAAACATTTCGACACGTTTCCTTACACCTATTGTCCTAGCAGCAAATAGGTACCTGGGTGTTAGTCGACTGGTGTGGGTCGCATCCTGGGGGACAAGATTAAGGACCCCAATGGAAATAAGTTAGACAGTCCTCGATGACGCACTGACTTTCTTGGGTTATCCTGGGTGGCTAACCCTCCGGGGTTAAAAATCCGAACGAAATCTTATCTTATCTTATCCCTCCTGTCCTCCAGTGGCGTCAGATCGACTTCTCTTAACCTTTCCTCGTAATGTAAGGCTGATCATCGTAGGATCAGCCTTACACTCACTTTCAGAATTTGTGACATTCTTGTTATTGGTACACTCTACACACCTTTCCTTTTGCTGCTCAAGTTGTTGTTTCAGGAGAAATTGCTGTTTTCCAGTACCCTATGCGCGACTTCAGGTTGTATACCACAGAAGCAAGACTTGGAACATCTGGAAACTCAGGTCAGCTGAGCTCAGTGGCTGACTGTTAGCTGACTCAGCTAACTCAACTAGGCTAGTTTTGACAGCAGACGTGATGGAGCTCTGTTGATGTGCTCCCAAGGTGAGGTGCTCAGCCCCATTGTCTGCAGGAAGGCATGAGCCAGTATTCAGACTCGAGGTATCTGGTAGGCCTGACGCGTTATAATAGGGGGTACAGGGTGAGGTGCGGTTGGGTGGGATGTGGGCAGCCCTCACATTGCAGTCAGAATGAGCTGCTCTGACTATTGAGGTCTTACACTTGATACATTGTTAGGTAAGACACATATGCAACAGTTAGGTATCTTTATAATAAAAGCAGGTCTGTACCAAGATACCCTTGTGTTGCAGTGTCTGACAGATTGAACATTAAAATGGTATAAAATACCGACAGGTATTTTATACCATTTTAATGTTCAGTTGATACATTGTTTAGTAACAGTCTGTTGCTGTTTGATCATATCATAACACAGTTCAGAAGGATGAGCATTGGCACACTGCACACCAGTGTGACTTAGCTGGGCATTTCCTGGCAATGTGGCCCCAGCGTTGACACTTATAACATCGACGTTGAAGAGGTCTGTACAATGCAATGTTACAGTGTCTGTTGAGAGCTGCACGGGAGTGAATATAGCATGGCAGAGTCCCCTGGCAAGTCCACTCAGCTAATATCAGATCATTGGGAAGTCGACGAGGCCTTACAATTTACTCTACGCCAGATATTGAGGATTCAAGTGCTTGTTAACGTTGTATATGACAATAAGCACTTTAGGTGCAGTTGGTGAGGCAGCTCGGAGTTTGATGTTGGCATATTCGTGAGTGAGTTTGTCTATAAATGCTGAATCATTGGAGAAACTTGATTGTTTTTTCTAGGTTGTCTACACTAGCTTCGAAAAGCCAGTTACACTTGGTCTTTTGACCAGTGTTGTTAGGGTAATCTAACCTGACAGCTTTGGGAGGGTGTGCGCCCCCTGTATTGCTTTCAGAAAGCCTTCTCTGGAAGCCTCGTTCCTTTTTCCGAGCCTGTTTACTAAAATATGTTTCAAATCTGCCTTCACCATGATCTACATCATCGATACTGTCAGCTATACTCATAGCTGACACACCAGTTTCACACTGGCGATGGGTTAAAGGATGCCGGTGAATAGAAGGGACAAGGAAAGGATATTCACCTCGCTAGACACAGGCAATATGGGTGTAGTGGCCGGTGGGTCTTAGTTTAATATGTTTATTATGCACCCCATACCCATCCTGTGGCTTTTCAAGGTCATTCACGGGGCCAAAGTCGTCTCGAGAGTTACCAGTACTGTACTACTCGTTAATTACTCCAAACCCGCAGCACTTAACACAGCTAACACACGTGTCTAGGAATGACAGACAAATTTTCACTCTGTGGACAAACAAATCAGCACAAACTTACTATGTTTATAGATGAACCTCTGGCATGTTACAGTTAAAAAGCCATCTCTGGTATCTAAAGGAGTTACCAGGTACTGCAATGCTCGTTAAATTGTTCGTAACCACTCTTGTTTTGTTCCAACTATGCAGCATTCCTCCCAGAAGCACTCAGTGCATAGAAGAATAACAGATACATCTTCTTCAGTTAGAGATATAACACAATTTGTACGAGCGGCACTGTCGGATTCATCTGGCAGGCCTCAGCCAGGTCAAGGGTCACCAACTCACGCAGGATGGAAGATTCGTCTGTATTTCTCAGGTCGGCAGAGGCGACTAGTTGTGCGGAACTCAGATGCTCGAGTACCAGCGGATCAGCAAAATACGCCTCTACACTGCACGTTGATTGAGGCAAACGACTGAGTTCAAATGTAAGGAAGAGGGGCAGCTGAAGAGAGGCAGCAGAGGCATTAAACGGAATGCTATTTCCAGTGTTACACTAAGTATATCACGAGTCACAACTCACACATAAGAGTTCTCACAACACTGCAGCTGCGATCCAACAGTATAAGTTTCTATGATGCCCACAGGAGAAACATTCGTAAGAAGGGTGAGGGAGAAATCGTGGAGTGCTGGCAGGAGGACTGACAAGGGCACTCATGCTCTTATGTGGACTGGCAAAATCCGCCTCTAGACCATAATTAAATAGAGGCGAATGGCTGAGTTCCAAATCGAGGAAGGAAAGGAGGAAGCAGGCGAGGATAGTGAAGCTAGGTCTTCCAGAGCCACTTCAAACCAACACTTTAGTCACAGCTCACACATAAGAGTTCCAACAACAACAATGCAGCTGAGATCCAACAATATGAGTTGCATGATGAGTTATCAGTCGGGTGAAATAAGCAGTCCTGAGACAGAAGGCCTGGGACCTCACCCAACACACACACACACACAAGCATCCTCTCCCCTCAACCACTCAGCCTTGACTGTGTACTCACCTATTTGTACTCACCTATTTGTGGTTGCAGGGGTCGATTCATAGCTCCTGGCCCCGCCTCTTCACTAATTGCTACTAGGTCCTATCTCTCCCTGCTCCATGAGCTTTATCATACCTCGCCTTAAAACTATGTATGGTTCCTGCCTCCACTACGTCACTTTCTAGGCTATTCCACGGCCTGACTACTCTATGACTGAAGAAATACTTCCTAACATCCCTTTGATTCATCTGAGTCTTCAGCTTTCAATTGTGACCTCCTGTTTCTGTGTCCCATCTCTGGAACATCCCGTCTTTGTCCACCTTGTCTATTCTGCGCAGTGTTTTATGTCATTATCATGTCTCCCCTGACCCTCCTGTCCTTCAGTGTCGACAGGCCGATTTCCCTCAACCTTTCTTCGTAGGACAATCCCCTTAGCTCTGGGACTAGTCTTGTAGCAAACCTTTGCACTTTCTCTAATTTCTTGACGTGCTTGACCAGGAGTGGATTCCAAACTGGTGCTGCATACTCCAGTATGGGCCTGACGTAAATGGTAAATCTGGAGTATCTGAGAGAGTTAGAGCAAAGGAAGGGGTAGCAGTAATGTTAAATGATCAGTTATGGAAGGAGAAAAGAGAATATGAATGTGTAAATTCAAGAATTATGTGGATTAAAGTAAAGGTTGGATGTGAGAAGTGGGTCATAATAAGCGTGTATGCACCTGGAGAAGAGAGGAATGCAGAGGAGAGAGAGAGATTTTGGGAGATGTTAAGTGAATGTATAGGAGCCTTTGAACCAAGTGAGAGAGTAATTGTGGTAGGGGACCTGAATGCTAAAGTAGGAGAAACTTTTAGAGAGGGTGTGGTAGGTAAGTTTGGGGTGCCAGGTGTAAATGATAATGGGAGCCCTTTGATTGAACTTTGTATAGAAAGGGGTTTAGTTATAGGTAATACATATTTTAAGAAAAAGAGGATAAATAAGTATACACGATATGATGTAGGGCAAAATGACAGTAGTTTGTTGGATTATGTATTGGTAGATAAAAGACTGTTGAGTAGACTTCAGGATGTACATGTCTATAGAGGGGCCACAGATATATCAGATCACTTTCTAGTTGTAGCTACACTGAGAGTAAAAGGTAGATGGGATACAAGGAGAATAGAACCATCAGGGAAGAGAGAGGTGAAGGTTTATAAACTAAAAGAGGAGGCAGTTAGGGTAAGATATAAACAGCTATTGGAGGATAGATGGGCTAATGAGAGCATAGGCAATGGGGTCGAAGAGGTATGGGGTAGGTTTAAAAATGTAGTGTTAGAGTGTTCAGCAGAAGTTTGTGGTTACAGGAAAGTGGGTGCAGGAGGGAAGAGGAGCGATTGGTGGAATGATGATGTAAAGAGAGTAGTAAGGGAGAAAAAGTTAGCATATGAGAAGTTTTTACAAAGTAGAAGTGATGCAAGGAGGGAAGAGTATATGGAGAAAAAGAGAGAGGTTAAGAGAGTGGTGAAGCAATGTAAAAAGAGAGCAAATGAGAGAGTGGGTGAGATGTTATCAACAAATTTTGTTGAAAATAAGAAAAAGTTTTGGAGTGAGATTAACAAGTTAAGAAAGCCTAGAGAACAAATGGATTTGTCAGTTAAAAATAGGAGAGGAGAGTTATTAAATGGAGAGTTAGAGGTATTGGGAAGATGGAGGGAATATTTTGAGGAATTGTTAAATGTTGATGAAGATAGGGAAGCTGTGATTTCGTGTATAGGGCAAGGAGGAATAACATCTTGTAGGAGTGAGAAAGAGCCAGTTGTGAGTGTGGGGGAAGTTCGTGAGGCAGTAGGTAAAATGAAAGGGGGTAAGGCAGCCGGGATTGATGGGATAAAGATAGAAATGTTAAAAGCAGGTGGGGATATAGTTTTGGAGTGGTTGGTGCAATTATTTAATAAATGTATGGAAGAGGGTAAGGTACCTAGTGATTGGCAGAGAGCATGCATAGTTCCTTTGTATAAAGGCAAAGGGGATAAAAGAGAGTGCAAAAATTATGGGGGGATAAGTCTGTTGAGTGTACCTGGTAAAGTGTATGGTAGAGTTATAATTGAAAGAATTAAGAGTAAGACGGAGAATAGGATAGCAGATGAACAAGGAGGCTTTAGGAAAGGTATGGGGTGTGTGGACCAGGTGTTTACAGTGAAACATATAAGTGAACAGTATTTAGATAAGGCTAAAGAGGTCTTTGTGGCATTTATGGATTTGGAAAAGGCGTATGACAGGGTGGATAGGGGGGCAATGTGGCAGATGTTGCAAGTGTATGGTGTAGGAGGTAGGTTACTGAAAGCAGTGAAGAGTTTTTACGAGGATAGTGAGGCTCAAGTTAGAGTATGTAGGAAAGAGGGAAATTTTTTCCCAGTAAAAGTAGGCCTTAGACAAGGATGTGTGATGTCACCGTGGTTGTTTAATATATTTATAGATGGGGTTGTAAGAGAAGTAAATGCGAGGGTCTTGGCAAGAGGCGTGGAGTTAAAAGATAAAGAATCACACACAAAGTGGGAGTTGTCACAGCTGCTCTTTGCTGATGACACTGTGCTTTTGGGAGATTCTGAAGAGAAGCTGCAGAGATTGGTGGATGAATTTGGTAGGGTGTGCAAAAGAAGAAAATTAAAGGTGAATACAGGAAAGAGTAAGGTTATGAGGATAACAAAAAGATTAGGTGATGAAAGATTGAATATCAGATTGGAGGGAGAGAGTATGGAGGAGGTGAACGTATTCAGATATTTGGGAGTGGACGTGTCAGCGGATGGGTCTATGAAAGATGAGGTGAATCATAGAATTGATGAGGGAAAAAGAGTGAGTGGTGCACTTAGGAGTCTGTGGAGACAAAGAACTTTGTCCTTAGAGGCAAAGAGGGGAATGTATGAGAGTATAGTTTTACCAACGCTCTTATATGGGTGTGAAGCGTGGGTGATGAATGTTGCAGCGAGGAGAAGGCTGGAGGCAGTGGAGATGTCATGTCTGAGGGCAATGTGTGGTGTGAATATAATGCAGAGAATTCGTAGTTTGGAAGTTAGGAGGAGGTGCGGGATTACCAAAACTGTTGTCCAGAGGGCTGAGGAAGGGTTGTTGAGGTGGTTCGGACATGTAGAGAGAATGGAGCGAAACAGAATGACTTCAAGAGTGTATCAGTCTGTAGTGGAAGGAAGGCGGGGTAGGGGTCGGCCTAGGAAGGGTTGGAGGGAGGGGGTAGTTAGTTAGTTTAATATGTTTATTATGCACCCCATACCCATCCTGTGGGCGGTAGTCAAAAGATTACAGAGGTACATAATTGGTCCAGGGACTGGACTCCAAAGTTTTGATAGCTGAGCACGTTACAGAGGTAATGAACTCACAATTTACAAAGGTAATGAACTCACAATTTACAAAGGTAATGAACTCACAATTTACAAAGGTAATGAACTCCAGGTAAGTCTGGTCACAATCATGACAAGTTACAAAGGTATTTACAGATTACAGAGGTACGTAATGGGTCCAGGGACTGGGCCCCCAAAGTTTTGATAGCTGAACTAGGTACAAAGGTAATGAGCTCACAAGTTACAAAGGTAATGAATTCTGTAGAATGGTTACTTACGTTTATACTTTGGCTACAATCATGAACAAATTATAGAGTAATGAGCAATTCACACTTCCACACCCGGTCACAACTGTAATGAGTTATTGGTGCAAATATTGATTGCTGAGTCACACACACCACACACACACACACACACACACACACACACACACACACACACACACACACACACACACACACACACACACTTTAGTTTAATATCTTTATGCACCCCATACCCATCCTGTGGGCGGTAGTCAAAAGATTACAAAGGTACATAATGGGTCCAGTGACTGGACCCCAAAGTTATGATAGCTGAACTAGTTACAAAGGTAATGAACTCCAGGTAGATCTGGTCACTAATCATGGCAAAAAGGAGGTTTTGTGTGCGAGGGGGTTGGACTTCCAGCAGGCATGCGTGAGCGTGTTTGATAGGAGTGAATGGAGACAAATGGTTTTTAATACTTGACGTGCTGTTGGAGTGTGAGCAAAGTAACATTTATGAAGGGATTCAGGGAAACCGGCAGGCCGGACTTGAGTCCTGGAAATGGGAAGTACAGTGCCTGCACTCTGAAGGAGGGGTGTTAATGTTGCAGTTTAAAAACTGTAGTGTAAAGCACCCTTCTGGCAAGACAGTGATGGAGTGAATGATGGTGAAAGTTTTTTCTTTTTCGGGCCACCCTGCCTTGGTGGGAATCGGCCAGTGTGATAATAAATAATAAATAAATAATTTTGATGAGCCAAGTTTGTTTTAATGTACATTTAAAATTTATATTACAATTTTTTACATGTAATTGCTGAGCTCAAGTAGCTGGGATTTATTCAAAGGTAAGTTGTGTCAGTGTTATTGATTGGGTTAAATTTAATACATTGCATCATGGCTGAAAATGAGGAAATTGATGTAGAAGACAAGCACATGGAATATAGAGTAAAGAAAGCATCACTACAGGCTAGGAAAGTTCATGTAACCAAGGCATATAATAAGTGCTTGGAATTAATGAATCAAGAAACTGTGAATACTGATGATTTAAAATTGTATTTAGATGCTTTAGGTAATAGATATGATTCATGCAAATAATATTACAACAAATATGAAGAGATTTGTTAGTAAACTGTGTAGGTGAGACTGAAGTAGATCAGTATTATGAATTAGAGGAAAAGATTCTTTCCTGTAAAAGTCAGGCCTTGAATAAATTAAAATGTGTAAACCAGGCAGTTGGTCAGTCTGCTCCAACAAATAATATGTCTTTGCCAAAACTCCCAGAATTGTGTTTGCCTGCGTTTAATCCTGGAGAAAATTGGGAGGAATTTTGGTCAATTTTTAAAGCAGCTGTGCATGACAGGAGTAACCTAGCCTGTGCAACTAAATTATTTTACCTCAAAGGACAGGTAAGAGGAGATGCTCACATACTGATACAAGCCTTTCCCAATGTAGATGACTCTTACAAGGAAGCAGTTAACTTGTTGAAAGTCACTTATGGTAATATAGAACAAAGTAGGTTGGATCTAGTGAATATCATTGTTAATTTAAAATCTCCAGATCATACTTACAAAGGTTTACAGCAGTTTAGAGTTAAACTGGAGAGCACTCTCAAAACTTTAAGTAATAAATATAATCTGAAGGAATCAGACTGGTTATTGAGTGCCATGGTACAGAATAAATTAAGCTGTAAAACACTTGAATGACTCTCAAACAAGTATCACAAGGGTTATTTTGGTCTGGAGGAAATAAGACTAGGTCAACAAGAATTAATTGTGCAGTTGCAGACCAGCCAACTAACTCATTTTAAAGATTCAACACATAATAACTCTGAGGTATCTGTCAAGTTTCACAAAGGGAGAAATTATCCCAATAGTAATAATCAAAATTCATTTCCTAAAAAGAGTTGCATAGGTGCATATCAAGTAGCAAGAATCAGAATTATTATTATTATTATAATCAAAAAGAAGTGCTAAGCCACAAGGGCTATACAGCGCTGCACAAGAATCAGAAATAATGATTCTCCACTAGGTAAGAAGAATAAGTACCCTCCTAAGAGTAGCCCAGTTAATAAGAAACCAGTCAGAGAAAAGAGAGATTGTCTTTTCTGCAAGGGTACTCATTTATCTAAGAATTGCAATGCATACAATTCATGGAATGATGAAGTTGAAAGACTGGAGGAACTTGACAGATGTATCAGATGTTTAGGTAATCACAATGTAAAGGATTGTTATGCCAAATTAAACTTCTGTTATCAATGTCACAAAGGAAGACACCATATAGTCATGTGTGAAGGTCTATATGATAATGTTGATAATAATGATAATGTTGACAATCCTGACACAACAGTGGCTAATGTAAAAATTGCTGCTAATATTAATAATGATGGTTTTGCTGAAGTAGCCTTACCTGTGTTACAGGTAAAAATTGATGATAAAAGGCATAAATCAAAAATTGTAAATGCATTATTGGACCACGGATCCCAGTGTACTTTCATAAAACGTAAATGTCTTGATGGTATGAAAGTACAGATGGGAGATCCCACAACTTTAAAATTATCAGGTTTTCTCTCAGACAAAAGAGCTCAATTGTATTACCTGGAGTTTACCTGGAGAGAGTTTCGGGGGTCAACGCCCCCGCGGCCCGGTCTGTGACCAGGCCTCCTGGTGGATCAGCGCCTGATCAACCAGGCTGTTGCTGCTGGCTGCACGCAAACCAACGTACGAGCCACAGCCCGGCTGATCAGGAACTGTCTTTAGGTGCTTGTCCAGTGCCAGCTTGAAGACTGCCAGGGGTCTGTTGGTAATCCCCCTTATGTGTGCTGGGAGGCAGTTGAACAGTCTCGGGCCCCTGACACTTATTGTATGGTCTCTTAACGTGCTAGTGACACCCCTGCTTTTCATTGGGGGGATGACACTGTTTATGTAACTGTCAGGATAGGCAATGAGAAAAAACGTGTTAATGCAGTAATTGTAGATAGACTTCCAGAGAAAATATCTACGGTAGTACTTAGTAAAGCTACAGAAAGACTCTCACATAATGTAAATTTAGCACCTTCTGGTGTGAGTGATGATTCTGTAGGCCCAATAAATATTTTGATAGGTAGTGACTATTATGCCTCCTTTGTAAAGGGTATGGTAAAGAAATGTGGTGTCACCCTTTTGAAGACTGCAGGAGGCCATGTAATGTATGGTAGGATTCCTCGTAATAATAATTCATGACTAGAGGAAACTACAAATACCATAACTGAGTCTTACTCATGAAGTCGTGCCCCAGTATAATTCTTCCATAGAGGATGGTGTTGAGCCAGTGCATAAATTGTGGGAATTAGACAGCATTGGAATAAATGTAAATGAAGAAAGTCCAAATGATTCTTTTACTCAGGATCAATACCTGAGAGATGTAAAATTTGAATCTGGACAATACTGGGTGCGACTTCCGTGGAGACTGAACCATCCAGAATTGCTAACTAATTACAGAATGGCATATGGACAGTTAAAGGCCCAGCTCCGCGAACTGAGTAAGACACCAGAATTGTTAACTGCCTATAATGATATAATTGCTGAGCAGTTAATTAATAAATTTATAGAATTATTATTATTATTATAATCAAAAAGAAGCGCTAAGCCACAAGGACTATACAGCATAAATTTATAGAAGAGGTACCTCCTGAGCAAGCCAAAATTTATGGTCACTATTTGCCACATCACGGAGTGAAGAAGGATTCTAAGACCACTCCTTTGAGGATTGTGTTTAATTGTAGTGCCAGGAGTAACAAAAATGTACCTAGTTTAAATGACTGTTTGATGACAGGTCCGTCATTGACAGAAAAATTAGGAGATATCTTATTAAATTTCACAGTGAGGCATTATGCCTTTATGGCTGACATAAGTAAAGCTTTCCTAAGAGTGGGTTTACAAGAGGCTGACCAGGATTGTACCCGCTTCTTATGGCCTGAGAATCCTAGTGACCCACTTAGCCCTCTGAAAATCTTTCGCTTTAGGAGCATATTATTTGGTGCTATATCCAGTCCGTTCCTACTTCAAGCGACGATAAATGCACACCTTAAACGTATGGAAAGCCAATTGACTAAAGTAATGAGTAAACAATTTTATGTGGACAATTTCTTGGGTAAGGGAGAAAAAGTTAGCATATGAGAAGTTTTTACAAAGTAGAAGTGATGCAAGGAGGGAAGAGTATATGGAGAAAAAGAGAGAGGTTAAGAGAGTGGTGAAGCAATGTAAAAAGAGAGCAAATGAGAGAGTGGGTGAGATGTTATCAACAAATTTTGTTGAAAATAAGAAAAAGTTTTGGAGTGAGATTAACAAGTTAAGAAAGCCTAGAGAACAAATGGATTTGTCAGTTAAAAATAGGAGAGGAGAGTTATTAAATGGAGAGTTAGAGGTATTGGGAAGATGGAGGGAATATTTTGAGGAATTGTTAAATGTTGATGAAGATAGGGAAGCTGTGATTTCGTGTATAGGGCAAGGAGGAATAACATCTTGTAGGAGTGAGGAAGAGCCAGTTGTGAGTGTGGGGGAAGTTCGTGAGGCAGTAGGTAAAATGAAAGGGGGTAAGGCAGCCGGGATTGATGGGATAAAGATAGAAATGTTAAAAGCAGGTGGGGATATAGTTTTGGAGTGGTTGGTGCAATTATTTAATAAATGTATGGAAGAGGGTAAGGTACCTAGGGATTGGCAGAGAGCATGCATAGTTCCTTTGTATAAAGGCAAAGGGGATAAAAGAGAGTGCAAAAATTATAGGGGGATAAGTCTGTTGAGTGTACCTGGTAAAGTGTATGGTAGAGTTATAATTGAAAGAATTAAGAGTAAGACGGAGAATAGGATAGCAGATGAACAAGGAGGCTTTAGGAAAGGTAGGGGGTGTGTGGACCAGGTGTTTACAGTGAAACATATAAGTGAACAGTATTTAGATAAGGCTAAAGAGGTCTTTGTGGCATTTATGGATTTGGAAAAGGCGTATGACAGGGTGGATAGGGGGGCAATGTGGCAGATGTTGCAAGTGTATGGTGTAGGAGGTAGGTTACTGAAAGCAGTGAAGAGTTTTTACGAGGATAGTGAGGCTCAAGTTAGAGTATGTAGGAAAGAGGGAAATTTTTTCCCAGTAAAAGTAGGCCTTAGACAAGGATGTGTGATGTCACCGTGGTTGTTTAATATATTTATAGATGGCGTTGTAAGAGAAGTAAATGCGAGGGTCTTGGCAAGAGGCGTGGAGTTAAAAGATAAAGAATCACACACAAAGTGGGAGTTGTCACAGCTGCTCTTTGCTGATGACACTGTGCTCTTGGGAGATTCTGAAGAGAAGCTGCAGAGATTGGTGGATGAATTTGGTAGGGTGTGCAAAAGAAGAAAATTAAAGGTGAATGGGTGTGACATCAACTGAAGAGTGGAACTGTCTATGAAAGAATGACTTATGGAGAGGCTAATGGAGGCAAAGAAAATAATACAAAGTGCAAATATGCCTCTGAGAGAATGGAATACTAAATCGTCCAAATTAAAGGACAAAATAAGTAAAGATTACCCTGGAGATGATGTGCCAAAATGTAGTAATGTTTTGGGATTAACTTGGGATACTGAGAGAGATTTGTTAATGTTAAAACCTAATAATTACAGTATGCCCAATAAATTAACTAAGAGAGTTTTGCTTGCTGAAGTTTCCAAATGTTTTGATCCACTAGGTCTAGTGTCACTCCTTACTATAAGAGGGAAATTATTAATACAGGAAGCATGGAAACTTAAATGTGCTTGGGATGAAATTCTCCTGAGGAATTCATTAACAGGTGGATGAATTAATTGGTGATTATGAAAAAATTCCAATGTTGGAGTTCCCATGCCAGGTGGCCAATCCAAATGGGAAAAATGTACTCCACATTTTTTGTGATGCTTCAAAATTGACATATGGAGCAGTTGCTTATCTTCAATGTAATAGTGTTATTTCTCTTGTTATGTCTAAGGCTAAAGTGTCTCCAATTAAATCACATACCTTGCCTCAGTTGGAATTAACAGCCATTTATGTAGGTGTTAAATTAGCTAATTATATAAGAAATAAGTTGCAGGAGATAAATATTAGTGACACTGTAATTTGGTCTGATAATGAGGTATCCTTACAATGGATTCGTAATGGAAACAGTAAAATTGTGTATGTACAAAACAGAGTCGCTGAAATTAATCAGATGCAAGTATAATAGTTTGGGTCAGCATATGTTAACATTTAATCATATACCAGGTGAGGAGAATCCAGCTGATTTCTTGTCTCGAGGTTTACCTTATGCTAAATTTGTAAATGCGGTATCATGGTTTAAAGGACCGAGCTGGTTGGTAATTAAAGCTAATTGGCCTGTACAAAAGGCGTATATTACTCCTGTTGAAATTACTGTGACCACCGCTCCAATAGTTTGTCCTTCCTTAGCCATTGAAATAAATAGGTATTCTTCTTTACCCAAACTAATCATTGTAACTAAGTTGGTGTTTAAATTTCTAAACAAGATGAATATTTCATTTAAGTTTTCACATCCTCTTGAATATTGGATAAAGAGGGTACAGGAGGAAATCTATGGAAATGAGATTAAATTGATGATGGAAAGTAAAATTGTGAAAGGTTCCATAATAGAGAAATTGGGACTGTATTTAGAGAACAATGTAATTAGGTGCAGAGGAAGGTTACAAAATGCTGAATTGGGTGATTATGCTAAACACCCTATTTTACTGCCCAAAACTCATCATCTAACAAATTTAATTGTGCTAAATGCCCATAAAAATGTAATACATGGTGGGGTACAAGATACCTTAAATTGTATTAGGGAAACTTTCTGGATTCCACAAGGACGGCAAAGTGTAAAAAGGGTGATTAAATCTTGTGCAATATGTCGCCGTGTGGATGCCAGATCCTTTATGTACCCAGGTCCTCCACCATTGCCAAATGAGCAATTTGAGTCGTTTAGAAACGAACTCCGCCCGGCTGCAGTGTGGAAAATACTGTTTGTATTTTCCGGAAATACGGTAATTTATAGGTAAATAGATGCCCTATATTGTATTTTTAAAAGAAGTATGTTATCGAAAATGGGAAACCTGCGGCTGGGGGGTCAGTCGCCATTTTGTTTGAATTTGGATTAGAAACGTTGGTGTAATGGGAAGAATTTTTCGTGCTCTAGAGGTTAAAATTGGGCTGACACCTCTCAAATAGGAGACGAAATTGTTGGATGTGCATTCCTGCATAACTTGAGATATCAGGCGACTGGACAAGACAGCTCCAGGAACCTCAGATAAGTCTTATGTAGTAACCTGGCCAGTGTTATTTTCATACACTGTGAGGTTTTCTGAGTATGATACACATTAATCTCCAGTCAAATTGGTGAGTGTTATGATTAAGATATTCTCCTTCTGTTATGTGTATGTGTATTTATATATAATCATTTTTTAATTTAATATACAGTCCACAAATTTATATATTTACCAGCATTCCTGGTGTATGTATATTTCATTTAATTAATAGGTCCAAAGCAACTTGTGGATATGACAGTGGTAGGTATCGAAGGGGGACATTTTTTGCGACCTAGGTGTCCCAAATTCCTACTTGTCTAACTGATAAATAATAATTATCTTTCTTCATTTACTGTTATGTATATAATGATACATTCAGATAAATGCAATTTTCCACACGACTGTTGGTTCCCTTAAAAGTTTCTAGGCATATCAAAGGTTTGTGATCCATTTCTAAAATGAATTCTTTTCCCAGTAAATAAAATTTAAGCTTGGAGATACCCCACACAAGGGCCAAACATTCCTTTTTTATGGTGGAGTATCTCGTTTCTGCGGGAAGGAGTTTCCAGCTTAGGAAGCATACAGGGAAGGGAGTACCATCATGGTATTGTAATAACACTGCACCTAAGCCAGTACTGGAGGCATCAGTTCTTAAACAAAATGTTTTATTAATATCTGGAATCTTAAGTATAGGGTCTTTCAAGAAGATACTTTTAATCTCATTAAACTTTTTCCGAGCTACGTCAGAAAGTTCAAGAGGTTCCTTCACAGACTTTTTAAGGAAGTCAGATAAGATGCCTGTAAGATCAGTAACGTTCGGGATAAACCGTGCATAAAAATTTACAGAACCAAGAAAGCTATGCATGAGCTTCTTGGTTTTGGGGAATTTAAATTCTAATAAAGATTTGATCTTACTGGGGAGAGGCTGCAAAGAGTTATTAGAAAGTATCAGTCCAAGATATCTAATCTTGTTATACCCAAGGAAGCATTTCTTCGGCTTGGCAGTGAGGCCATGTGGGCGTAACCTACGCAAAACTGATGTTAATGTTTGGATATGTTCGCCCCATGTGGATGTCATTACGTAAATGTTATCAAAATAAACTGAAACATTTGGCATATTACCCAAGACCTTCCTCATCAGTCTCACGTAGGTAGCACAGGCAGTTACCAAACCGAAGGGCATAGTTCTATACTGCATCAGTCCTTGGTGTGTAGAAAAAGCGGTGTACTGCTTAGAAGAAGGATCTAACATTACTTGATGATATGCCTGCGCAATATCAATCTCTGAAAAGAAGGAAGCGTCATAAAATTTGTGTAGATCGCTATCTATTAAGGGCATAGGCTCAGCATCCCATCGAGTTATAGCATTAAGGCCTCTGAAGTCAACAGCAATCTACATGAATTATCCTCCTTCTTAACCATGACTACTGGTGAGCAATATGCAGATACTGAAGGTTCAATGATCTTTAGTTTTAATAATTTGTCTACCTCTCGGTCAAATGCATCCCTAAGGTGAACTGGAACTGGGTATAATTTCCGTTAGATAGGATTGTCCGTCACTAAGTCAATCTTATGGACTACCGTGGAGGTAACACCTGGAATATCAGTAAAGACGTCTGAAAAGTTACTCACACATTGAAGTAGTTCATGTCTCTTATGGTCATCCAAAGATTCATTAATATTAATATTTGTTGCACCCGAGTGGTAGAGTCACCAAGTCATGTAGTTCTCTGTCATAGTCTAAGAGGTGTCAATTATGCACACCTTACATTCTTCAGTTGTCTTATCAAGTTTGTGTGGAAAAACTAAGTCAAAGTTATTAAGGTAGTTAACCGAATTTCTTCGGTAATATTTCTTAAGGATGTTGATATGATAAAGCTTAGGTTTCCCCTTGACTTCTATGAGGTAGTCAACCTTCCCACAAATTTTTAATACTTTATATGAACCTTTCCATGCTACTAATAATTTATTTGACTTAATAGGCAAAAGTACCAGAACTTCATCCCCTACTTTAAAACTTCTCCTCTGACTTTTGGAATCAAAATAGGTTTTGTACTGGTCCATTGACAAGAAGGAAGAATGGCACCTTTTACATTACCTATTAGTACGGAGCAAGAAGTGATGGGAGCTAGTACGGCTTCAGACCAACCTGTGAACCATTTAGACCTAATGTAACAACGGATGGTAGGAAAAGTTTCCGAACGGCCCAAGTAGTCTGAAAGTATAGCAGAGGAATGAGTTTCTTTAAGATTAGGGAACACCTTATCAGAAATGACTATATAGGAATTGTAAGCCTCAGTATACAAGTCAGCGGCCTCAGCAACTTCCTCAGCTTTAATCAGGTTACGTTCTCTAATGAATGTTCGTATCTGGTGAGGAAGAGCTGTCAGGAACTGGTCAGCAACCATGAAGTCTCTAAGAGATTCATAACTGTGATCAATTCCTGAACTCTCTATCCAAAAGTCGAACAAACGAAAGAGTGTTACCTGTAACTGCTGAAAGTTCTGGCCAGGCTGCAAGGTGGCATACCTGAAATCTTTCCTATAAGAATTTGTGGTTTTCTGATATGCATTAAGGATTGCCTTCTTCAGTAGGTTATAATTACATATGATATCCTGCAACAAAGTTGCATAGATATTCAAAGCTGTACCAGAAAATAACATTCCTAACCTGGTAGCCCAGGTGTCAGCAGGCCATTCACAGAGGGTAGCGGTATTTTCAAACCTGATAATGTGTGAAGTAATGTCTTCACCCTCTGTGAAGGGAGGTAAATTAGGTGTTGGAATATGTGCACTAGCTGCATGACGTTCAATTACTCCTTCCTCTAATTGTTGTTGTGTAAAAGTTAACTTTTTATTCTCTAATTCAAGGCGAGCTTTTTCAAGCTCGCGATCCTTTTCTCTCTCTCTTAACTCATGTTCTCTAGCTTTTTCCTCATGTTCTATAGCTGTTTCCTCATGTTCTCTAGCTCTTTCCTCACATTCTCTATCCTTTGCTTTTTCCTCAAGTTCTCTTAATTTAACTTGTTCCTCACGTACTTTAGCTCTCTCCTCACGATCAAGTCTATCACGCTCTTTTTTGTCTTCACGCTCTCTTTCTGTCTTTCTTGGCTTTCTCTTTCAATTTTCTCTCTCTCCTTTTTCTCTTGTCTTTCAAGGTTTTCTTTCTCCTTTTTCTCTTCTCTTTTGATTCTCTCTCTCTCCTTTTCCTCTTCTTTTTCGATTTTCTCTCTCTCCTTTTCCTCTTCTCTTTCCCTTTCTTTCACTCTTCTCTCTCAATTCTTTCTCTTTCGAGTCTTTCCTGGATCTTAGCACTAATGAAAGATTCTAAATTTTTCCCTGTTATTCCTAACTTGCTTGCAGCGTTCATCCAAACTGGTATTCCTCCATACTTGCAAGAATAACTTAAACTACCAGGGGAAAATGAAACGGGTATTAAAGAAAACAGAGAGTTCAATTCCTGCTCTGCTCAATCTGTAAATAAACCAGAGGGCTCAATCCCTGCTTCAATTAAACAATATGTATTAATGAAAACGAAGGGTTCTATGCCGGCTCCGAGCAAACAGTAAGTAGAATGGGGTCCCTTGACCATTCAATCTTGTCACCAACAAATCAAGAGTGTCCTACGAGAGTTCCCTTGATATAAAAAAGAGCTCAATGAAACAAATTGTCACTGGAAAATCTCGGGTCCCTAGAGTCTAATCCTCCAAAGTGTTTCAAGCTCACAAAAGGTGGCAGAATTAACTAGTATATCCTGCCTGACTTGACTTACAATAAATTGAGACTATAACAATCACCAAATCTTTTAAATACCTGTACTGTAGTCCTACCATAATGATTACTCATGGCTGGTGGTAACAGTCTGTGGTATGCGGCATTGAAGTTCCAATGATAGATTCGAGATGGAATTGAATCTTGATTCAGTCGAGAGAATCCTGGCAAGGTCGCCACTTGTGAAGGCTTACTCAGCCCTGTAACAACTTCAGACAGTATTACCAAGGCTGGCTCCTCCTCAGGAAAATTAATGAATAGAAAAAGAAATAATAATTCTCAAAAATAAACACTTTATTATTTATTAAAGCAAACATAAAACAATGAAACATGAAGGTATATCCTATTTGAAAGAAAAATGAAAAATGAAATGAAAAAATGACATTTGAATTCAACACTAATATATATATATATATATATATATATATATATATATATATATGGTATAAACCTTGGTAATAAATACCGACAAGTTGGTTTAGAAAGACACGTAAGCAAACACTATAACATATTTATTAGAAAACATTTCGGTCCTGGGACCTTGATCACTTCTAACATACAGTGGTAGAAAGACATTATATATAGGCGGAGACTGAGGTGTGACGCACGTGACCTGAGGCATGTCATAAGAACATAAGAATGGAGGAACACTGTAGAAGGCCTACTGGCCCATTCGAGGCAGGTCCTTATCAAAAACAACCTCTGCCTATGATGAGGACGGGTAGACGATGAAATTATGTGACTCCTGTGTTGTTGGGTTGGTGCTGCTTAAGTATCATGTATGCCAATGCTTTCGTAGTGAGTGATTTTCGTGTGCAAGTTTACTAGTCCCTATAGGATTTTCAGGTGTATATAATCATGTGCATTGAATACAGGTTTAGTCAAGCGCTCTATGAGTTTTATCTGTTATGCGCGCCGTGGTTCTCTGTACACTAGGTCGCAATTTCATTAGGTGCTGTTAGAGCAGCAATATTCTAGATAGCAAGTGACCGTCATCATCTTGGCCTCCCTAGTTTTGAAGGTTCTCATTATCCATCCTGAGCAGTGCGATTGATACAATGTTATTCTTGAAGGTGAGATCCTGAGACGTTGGTGTTTCGCTCTACGAAGTCTGATGCCTCATGTTTCCTGAGTAATTGTTCATCACTTCATATGCCCCGTGTTGAGTCTCTTGCAGTGGAGAAGACACATGTCATCTATCATATGTCCAAGAATGTACTGTTTGTGGAACAGAGACCGTAGCTGCCTCGGACTTTTTTAGACTACTTCCAGTGATCCATGCGACTTTTCTATAGCACGCAGTGCGTCATGGTCACACTTGTGAGGCTTTTGCGTCTGTATATATTACATCTGATTCTTTTTGTCTTCTAGTGCGTAGTGATCAATAGTTAGCGACCTGCAGCGTCTGATGGGTGGTGGTCTTAGGACCCTTTCGATTTTTATGATATGATGTTAGTGCTACGATGCCCCCTCATTCTGAGGGACAGTGTCATCATAGGATGGAAAAATGCCCAGTTCGTGGAGTCCTCTGTGGGGCAGAGTGAGTATGACAGTCATGGCGCATCTTGTGTTTACATAAAAAATTAATTTTGATCGACTCTCAGTCTGTTAGATCTGAGCATATTCGATTTCCTTGCTCATCTGTGTAGGACCCATCTTGTTTAAGTAGTGGCTGGACTGCATAGGAGAAGAAATATTTGCCTGTCTCGGGACAGAACCCACAGGGGATAGTGTAGACGCCTGCTGTAGAAGTTAGAGGTGTGGGGCTGCGTTTCGTAGTGAGGTCTTTGATAGATTATGTGTTTATGGTGGAAACGTTGATGTTACGTTGATGCAACGATGATATCGTCATTACAACCGCTGACAAAGGTGGTGTGGTGTTACTCAACACTGTCGACTACAACAATAAAGTCTTAAATCTTCTCAACGATGCCAACACATACCAGCCTGTATCGGAATCAGTGCTACTTCAAAGTACCCAGACTTTCCTTCAAAAGGCTTGTAGCATCTTATGAAAATCAGAACAAGGCAAGAAACTACTTAAACTTTTACCAGGTCAACCGAAACCAGCACGCCTGTATGGCCTTCCTAAGACACACAAACCTGGCATCCCACTACGGCCTATCACTTCGGGCATAGGGAGTGCACCACACAGACTAGCCGGCCACCTTGCCAAATACCTTTCAGCGCTTCTGGGCTCCATCAGTCAAGCCCACCTCAAACACTCAGGTGACCTTCTCTCCCGAATTTCCAACCTGAATGTCAAAAACAAAAGCATGGCTTCCTTCGATGTCACAGCCCTCTTTACCAACGTTCCTACTGACGCTGCAATCAACATTCTGAGATAGAGGCTCACTGAAAACCACGACCTCCCTTTACCTCTTCTAGATTTCATCAGTCTAGTGGAACTTTGTGTTATTTTCAACTTCTTCAAGTATCAGGACAACTGTTACAAACAATGCTTTGGGATGGCAATGGGCAGCCCGCTCAGTGCTGTGCTTGCCAACCTCTTCATGGAAAATCTGGAGACAGAGAAATTCAGCAGCCTCATTCCCAACACCGTTACCTGGCTAAGATACGTTGATGATATATTGGTTTTCTATCCAAGACGTCTCAATATCCAGGCCCTTCTCAACAAGATCAATGCAGTTGAACCATCAATAAAGTTTACACTTGAACTCGAAAATGATGGCAAACTTCCTTTCCTCGACGTTCTACTGTGCAGATCTCCCGACAGTGACAAACTTCTCTTCAAAGTGTATAGAAAACCTACCAACAAGGACGATCTTATACACTTTTATTCACACCAAGACACCCGCACTAAGAGAGTCCTCATTGGCTTCTTGAGAGCTCTTCGCATCTCCAGCCCTTGTTTTCTAGAAGAAGAATGCACTTACATAACACAAGCCTTTACATGTCTTCAGTTCCCATCTTTCTTCATCCGAGATTGCAGACTCAAGGCACAAGCTATCCTCAACAAACCGCCCATGGAACAGCCCCCTAAACAGTTCATAGTACTCCCATGTGGCGATGTTGCCACGAATACTCTCAGGACACTTGCTATGAGTAACATCAACGTTTCCACCATAAACACATCATCTATCAAAGACCTCACTACGAAACGCAGCCCCACACCTCTAACTTCTACAGCAGGCGTCTACACTATCCCCTGTGGGTTCTGTCCCAAGAAATATGTAGGCGAGACAGGCAGAGATCTTGCAGTCCGCTTGAATGAGCATCGAAATGCCTCTAACAGAGACGATGTAAGGTACGCATGTGTCCTCCACAGAGACTCCACGGGGCATTTGATGAACTGGAATGAGGCACAACTCGTTCTCACCGAACCAGACCTCAGACGCCGACGGTGCCTAGAAGCCTCACTAATCGCCGTCACCGACACTATAGAACGTAACACTGGAAACTACAAAATTTCAAAAACATTGGCATACATGATACTTAAGCAGCACCAACCCAACAACGCAGGAGTCACATAATTTCATCGTCTACCCGTCCTCATCATAGGCAGAGGTTGTTTTTGATAAGGACCTGCCTTGCATGGGCCAGTAGGAATTCTACAGTGTTCCTCCATTCTTATGTTCTTATGACATTCCTCAGGTCACGTGCGTCACACCTCACTCTCCGCCTATATATAATGTCTTTCTACCTCTGTATGTTAGAAGTGATCAAGGTCCCAGGACCGAAACGTTTTCTAATAAATATGTTATAGTGTTTGCTTACATGTCTTTCTAAACCATATATATATATATATATATATATATATATATATATATATATATATATATATATATATATATATATATATATATATATATATAAAGTGATAATGGGGTGTCTGGTGGAGGTTGACACCGTCTTGTAGAAATCGTAGCTGTTGCTGATGATGTAGGGGGGGTGTCGCAGGTGTTGGTGACAACCCAACGGCTCGTTCTTCACAGAGTATAGCCGTGAATAATCAGTCCAGATGACAAGAAAGCAGGTTCTTTACCGCTGCAATGATGAGGGGTTATGTCCTGCTACTGCATACATGTACACAGGTAAGTAGATACAACATGGGACGTCTCTGGACGTTAGTCCGTCTCCTTCAGTTCTTCTCGTTGGTTGGCAGGTGACCCAATCTGTCATTCCAAGCTGGAAAGAGAGGCAGGTTACCCACTGCTTAAGAAATCACTCTCCATGATAAGTACAATACCTAAAAGATGTGGTGATTATTAAAACCTTTAAGAGATATCAAGGCTGAAAGGACTAAGTTTATTATTGGTCAAAGTGAAGCTTTCAACCAATAAGTCCACTATAATATGAGCAGGCGTGTACTTACAGTAGTGCTGGGAGCTGTGAGTCGAGTGATTACTGTTTGACCGGAGCCCCACACATCACCTTTCGGCGGGAGGGAAGGAAGGGGGAGGGGTTAGTGGGAGCTAGACTTCCCCTACCTTAACAAGTAGCCGGCAATCAAACTATTGTTACGATATACTTGCTCGATACTCCTATCTGTTGAACTTTTCCCTCACAATGGAGATGGTGTTCCTGAAAATCCTAAGTCCTTAAGAACTGGTGACATAGTGATTATTGACAATGATGGTCCGAGGTCCCAATGGCCTCTTGGAAAAATTGTGACCATATACCCTGATGCAATTGGAATCATCAGCATAGTTGACGTTTCGAGCAAAGGTGTAGTGAATAAGTAGACAACAAATAAACTAGTGCCATTAGAATTATGCAGTGTTGAAAACAAAATCAGTGATTCTCCAGAAACCACACAGACTAAAGCTGTTCAGAAAAGACAAGCAGCAGTGGTGGCGAGTGAGAAAATTAAATTAATGTTAAGTGATGAATAGTTCACCTGCAGCGAACCTCTGCCACCCCCCAGTGTGGAGAAATTTTCTCCAGGAGGGGGATATCAGCCCCCTTAAGCCCCTTTCAGCCATGAGGGGCCCAGCCCTCTCAGAAGGGGCAAACATCTTGTTTACTGCTACAGCAAGTAATTGATCCCAGACACAATATGGATATGTGACGTGGTCAAGTGACCACCGCTCCTTACAAGAATCCAGTGTTGCTTAGCAGGACAATTAAGGAAAATCCTGCTCCCACTTTATTACCATGGTAAGGTTGGTGTACATTGTTGTCTATGCTTAAGAGAGCAAGAATCAAGCATTCTGCTTTGCTTCATGAAGTGGCAAGGAAGCAAAAGGTACTAGGTCAGCTTTTGCTTTATCTTCTAGGGGCATTGTAGTGGCGTAGGAGGCTGTGAGGTCAGATTACTTTTCACCCTACCGGGAGTCACACTGACGCCAGGATAACCAACAAAGAACACATTAAACACTTACAGGGAAGTGTGATCAGCTTCTTTAGTGAAAAGATTGTGAACAATAAAGACAAACCATGTGGAACATAGGGTACCAGTGTGCATATTCCTAGAATATGGAAGACGTGGACATCCAAGGACACTTCAGCGTCTATCAAGTCACCAATGCCTGTCGAGGGTGTAAAGAACACCATAGCTCACACTACAAGAGCAAGGTAGGTTATGAATTGCCTTGTAATACAGGGGACTGCGCAGCTCGCGTCGCAGGGAGTTTGTAATCAACCTATAGTCGGCAGTGAGGTGTGGACTTCTGAGTCCACACACGTAAGCGTTGTCAGCATTCAGTGTCTGATACATGCTGACATAACACCCCCTAGGGGTAATTTATAATCATACATAATATACTCTCTTACAGCCCATTGCGAAGTGGATATAACAGCTTCTCAAGACCTCGCCTGCAGGGACAGCTGTGCAGACGATGAGCTGTCCTTCCAAGCTAAGTACCCCTTATATTTAATCTTTAACCTTAGCTGGTAAACCATTTCTCAACAGAGACAACTCACTCAGAAATGTTCAAGATATGTCGAAGTATTTTATCCACAGTGGTATATTACAGACCATAATGGAAAAATACCCTGACTTTGCTCCCTGTAAATAAAGCATTACCTCTTGTGTGTGTGTGTGTACTCACCTAATTGTGATTTCAGGGGTTGAGACTTAGCTCCTGGCCCTGCCACTTCATTGAGTACTACTAGGTCCTCTATCTCTCTGCTTTATGAACTTTGTCATACCTCGTCTTAAAGCTATGTATGGTTCTTGCCTCCAGTACATTACTTGCTAGGCTATTGCACTTCCTGACGACTCTGTGACTGAAGAAATACTTCCTAACAGCCCTGTGACTCGTCTGAGTCTTCAGCTTCCAATTGTGACCCCTTGTTTCTGTTCCCTCTCTGGAACATCCTGTCTCTGTCCACCTTGTCTATTCCACACATTATTTTGTATGTTGTTCCAAACTGGTGCTGCATACTCCTGTATGGGCCTGGCATACACAGTGTACAGTGTCTTGAATGATTCCTTATTAAGGTATCGGAACGCTATTCTCAGGTTTGCCAGGCGCCCATATGCTGCAGCCATTATCTGGTTGATGTGTGCCTCTGGAGACGTGCTCGGTGTTGTGGTCACCCCAAGATCTTTCTCCTTGAGTGAGGTTTGCAGTCTTTGTCCACCTAGCCTATACTCTGTCTGCGGTCTTCTTTGCCTTTCCCCAATCTTCATGGCTTTGCATTTGGCAGGGTTGAAATAGAGAAGCCAGTTGCTGGACCACATGTCCAGCCTATCCAGGTCTCTTTGAAGTCCTATCTAATCCTCATCTGATTTAATTCTACTCATTAACTTCACATCATTTGCGAACAGGGACACTTCTGAATCTAACCCTTTCATCACGTCATTCACATATACCAGAAATAGCACTGGTCCTAGGACCGACCCCTGTGGGACCCCGCTCGTCACAGGTGCCCACTGTGATACCTCATCATGTACCATGACACGTTGTTGCCTCCCTGTCAGGTATTCTCTGATCCATTGCAGCGCCCTTCCTGTTATACGCACCTGATCCTCTAGCTTCTGCACCAATCTCCTGTGAGGGACTGTGTTGAAGGATTTCTTGCAGTCCAAGAAGATGCAATCAACCCACCCCTCTCTCTCGTGTCTTACTTCTGTTAATTACTTCTGTGTGTCTGTATATGTGTGTGCTTGTGTGTGTGTTTGCATGCGTATTTGTGAACTCGTATATGTGTGAGTGCTTGTACTCTTGTGTGTATGTATACTCGTGTCTGTGTGTACTCACATATTTGCGTGTGTGTGTGTGTGTGTGAGAGACCCAACAATTAATATTTGCACCAATAACTCATTACAGTTGTGACCGGGTGTGAACATGTGAATTTCTGATGATGATGATTGACCAGGCCGCGGGAGCGTTGACCGCTGAGACCCTCTCCAGGTAAACTCCAGGTTATGTATAAACGTTAGTAACTATACTCACAGCATTCATTACCTTTGTACCTAGTTCAGCTAGCAAAACTTTGGAGGCCAAGTCCCTGGACCCATTATGTACCTCTGTAATCTTTTGACTACTGCCCACAGGATTTCCTGGAGATTACTACTGCCGGTCTGTGACAGGATCAGCGCCTGATATAGGCGTGCATAATAAACATATTAAACTAGCATAGGAGAGAGGAGCTTACGATGACGTTTCGGTCCGACTTCACCATTTACGAAGGCACACTGTGACTTTGTAACCCTTCTTGGAAGGAATGGTCCCAAATCTGCACACAGAAATCACTCCCTACGAAAGTAAAAGACTGGGCAGGCGATGCAAAATGCCGCCAATAAAAAGTAGGGGCGCCATTGGTACACTAAGAGAAAACACCATAAGTGTCCGGGGCCCAAAACTGTTCAACAGCCTCCCATCAAGCATTAGGGGAATTGCCAATAAACCCCTGGCTGCCTTCAAGAGAGAGCTGGACAGATACCTAAAGTCGGTGCCGGATCAGCCGGGCTGTGGCTCGTACGTCGGACTGCGTGCGGCCAGCAGTAACAGCCTAGTTGATCAGGCCCTGATCCATCGGGAGGCCTGGTCGTGGACCGGGCCGCGGGGGCGTTGATCCCCGGAATAACCTCCAGGTATCCAGGTTCTCTCCTATGTGCGGGTTATTTATGTATTGTTTGCTTAGTACAAATCAATGCACAGGAAACTCTTGCACACACTTGCATATAAGAAATTACAAAAGATAAAAATGAAAAAATAGTATTTAAGACTTTTATTACAGTTGTAAATAATGTATCATATATACATTAAAGGCAAAGAGGGACAAAAAAAAAGTGTAAAAATTATAGGGAAATAAATCTATTGAGTATTCCTGGTAACATGTATGGGAGAGTTATTATTTAAAGAATTAAGAGTAAGATGGAGAGCAAGACAGCAGATGAACAAGGAGGCTTTAGGAAGGGTAGGGGGTGTGTAGACCAAGTGTTTACAGTGAAACATACAGGTGAACAGTATTTAGATAAGGGTAAAGAGGTTTTGGTGGAATTTATGGATTTGGAAAAGCCGTACGATAGGGTGGATAGGGAGGTAATGTGGCAGATGTTGCAAATGTATGGAACAGAAGGTAGGTTACAGTGAAGAGGATTCACGAGGATAGTGAGGCTCAGTTTAGAGTATCTAGGAGACATTATTTCTCTGTAAAAGTAGGCTTTAGACAAGGATGTGTGATGTCACCATGGTTGTTCACTATATAAATGTAGTAGTAAGAGAAGTGAATGCTCGGGAGTTGTCACAGTTGCTCTTTGCTGATGACACTGAGCTTTTGAGAGATTCTGAAGAGAAGTTGCAGAGGTTGGTGGATGAATTTGGTAAGGCACGTAAAAGAAAGAAATTAAAAGTGAATATAGGAAAGAGTAAGGTGTTGAGGATAACAAAAAAAATTACGTAACAAAAGATTGGATATCAGATTGGAGGGAGAGAGTATGGAGGAAGTGAATGTATTCAGATATTTAGGAGTGGACATGTTAGCAGATAAGTCTATGAAAGATGAGGTGAATCATAGAACTGATGAGGGGAAAAGGTTGAATGGTGCTCTGAGAAGTCTGTGGAGGCAAAGAACTTTATCTATGGAAGCAAAGAAATGAATGTATGGGAGTATAGTTATACCAATGCTCTTAGAGGGGTGCGAAGCATTGGTGGTGAATGTTGCAAGAAGGCTGGAGGCAGTGGAGATGTCATGTCTGAGGGCAATGTGTGGTGTGAATATAATACAGAGAATCCATAGTTTGGAGATTAAGAAGAGGTGTGGGATTACCAAAACTATTATCCAGAGAGCTGAGGAGTTATTGAGGTGGTTTGGACATGCAGAGAGAGTGGAAGGAAATAGAGTGACTTCGAGAGTGTATAAATTTGTAGTGGAGAGATGGCAGGGTAGAGGTCAGCCTAACAATGTGAGGGGCTAAAGGTTTTGTGTGAATGGGAGGGGGTAAAGAAGGTTTTGTGTGTGAAGAGCTTGGATTTCCAGCAAGTATGTGTGAGCATGTTAGGAGCAAATGGAGACAAATGGTTTTTAGGACTTGACGTGCTGTTGGAGTGTAAGCTTTCGTAAGGTCTGTTCTACCACTGACCCCATACTACGCTTGGATACGTATGTTCGTAATGCCTTTGCGAGTAACCACTCGATTATTGCCATATTTTTTGACCTTGAGAAGGCATATGATACAACTTGGAAGTATATTATTTTGGCCCAAGCCCACTCCTTAGGCCTCCGAGGCAATCTACCACCCTTCCTCAAGAACTTCTTAACTGACAGACATTTCTGTGTTCGGGTTAATATGTTCTCCCTAGACTTTGTCCAAACTGAAAGTGTCCCCCAGGGATGTATTCTGAGCACAACACTTTTTCTCCTTGCTGTAAATGATTTGGCCTCTCTTCCATCCAATATTTGGTCATCACTCTATGTTGATGACTTCGCTATAGCTTGCGCAGGCACTGATGTTAGTAATATTCTTTATTTGTTTATCACCCATGTTTACTCCGTCCCTTTTCTCTTCGCCTACATTCATTCTTGTCTTCTCTTCAGTTACCAACTTTCTATGTTCATGTAGCAACTCACTTTCCCCTGCCCCCTTGGGAAGTTCCATCTGCTTGTATCTCTTCTTTCTCACTGCCATGTGCGGAAGCCCAACTGCCTACAGTAGCTTCCCGCTCTCTTTTTCTTGACCACTTCTGCTCTCATTCTCATGCCATCTGTTATGCAGAAAAGGTGGGATTACCTGGGGGCTAAAACCTTGTCTACGGGCAAAGGTAAAAGTTACACGAATTTCATGCAAAAACAGGCCACCCAGGGCTATCCCAGTCAAAACCGAAAGCGCTAAACCAGCATTTGTTACTTCAATGGGTTGGTTATCAGAGGGTTAGGCAAAATTCCTAGTTAGGAAAATATACATTTATTACGGCTAACACTACTCTCTAGAAAAACACCTTCCTAAATGCCCAAATCCTATCCTAAATGCCCAAATGATGGTACACAAGGAGCCAGCAGTTGGAGAGTCCAGCAAAACAAACACTTAGCCCAGCAAGCGTCCGGCCTTCCCTACTCAGTTAACTACTGACCCCATTTCCTATCTCCTCACTCATCCCACAGAGCCCTGACCATATCAGAGCCTAGGTAAGCATACAGGTGAACCACAGAAGAGCCTATGGCTTGAGTTAGCTAAACAAAAGGAGTACACAACTACAAAACTTAGCTTAAATACACGGCATCCCAGATGCCAGCCTTGACTCCATGCTGCCTCCACATGACTGCCCCAAGCGATGCCACTCACGCTTACCTGCTAACCAAACACAGATGGAAAATAAATCCCTGGCAGTATTTCCTTACTGTTACAGTTTAAATTACTTTACAGTACCCCCAAATGCACATTATGAGTTATAAAATTAAGCATTACAATTATAACATTCATACTATTATGGCACACTTCTCCACTATATATACATTACAATGTCATGCAGAACCCTGCATAACACCATCGCAGTGTACACAGAAGGTTCTGAGTCTTCTGACAGCGTTGGATTCGCAGCAGTGCTTCCGGACATGTCATATGAGGGCATTTACTATCCTTGGCTAGGATTTTTACTGCTGAATTGTAAGCCATTCTTGCAGCACTTTCCGTATTGCATCTATGCCTGTGTCACCATCTGTGGTTGTTTCAGACTCTATTAGTACTTTACAGGCTATAAAAATTTGATGCACCTCACCCTCTAGTTCTCCATATCCAACTTTGGTTACGCTGTATCTCTACCAAGCACAAATATATTGTTTTTTGTTGGGTCCCTGGTCATGTTGACGTACAGGGCAATGAATAGGCAGACACTGCTGCACGGTCATCAGTACATGACCTCCCAGTTTCATATAGAGGTGTTCCATTCATGGACTATTTTGCAGTAATTGCTACCCACCTCTGCACCCATTGGCAACAACACTGGTCTGATGTGCTCTATAACAAACCTCATTCTATTAAACCAAGTATAGATTATTGGCCACCTTGTCATCAGTGTCGAGTCTAGAGGTGCCCTGTTCCTCTCTGTGAGAACTGTCAGGTTCCAGTATCTGATTCACGGGAGTCACAGTGAGATCCCACCCCCCCAGAGGAAATGGTGGGCATTAATATCGCCAAGTAACAGAAGTGGTGGCAGTAAGGACGAAACAAGAAAGGCAATATCTGGGATAGATAATGCCCGAGAAGGAGGGAGATACAAAGAACAGACTGTATACTACTTATTCAAGTAGATACAGGCTGCATTGTAATGCAGCGAAGTATGAACAAACAGCTGACAGTATGAAATATCAGTGCGTATAAGAAGGGCACTTTCATTAAAGGTTCCATCAGAAAAAGGATCCAAAGAATACAATAAATCATATTATTATAAAGAAACGCTAAACAACAAGGGCTATACAGCGCTGCAGGGCAGGAAGGAAGAGAGGGTATCAGGTGGCAAAAGGGAGAAGGGTAGTAGGTTACGGAGAACAGCGGGGCAGTGGATAGTGAAAGTGTTGAGAGCAGCAAGAGACTGAGGTAGAAAGGGCTGAGGGGAGTGCGAAAGGTATCATCATCAGAGTTTGTGGAGTAAATCAGTCTTTGTCAAGAAGTCAATGAGAAAGTCAGGATTAAAGGAGGGTCCATCAGCAAAAATGGAAGGAAAAGAGAGAGTAGTAGAGTGGAGATGACGTTGGAGGTAAATTCTGCGTGCTCATTGACAGAAAGGGCAGTTTAACAGAATGTGGCTAATCGATACGGGAACTTGACACTTCTCCCAGAGAGGAACAGGGTGCCTCTCCATGAGATACCCATGAGTAAGATGAGTGTGGCCAATGTGAAGGCGGGAGAGAGTAGTCTCCCAACCTCAGCACTGATGACAAGAAGACGGCCAGTAACCTATACTCGGTTTAATAGAATGAAGTTTGTTACCAAGCAGAGCTGAGCAACGTTGTTGCCAATGGGCGTGAAGGTGGGTAGCTATTACAGCAAAATAGTCCGGAAATGGAACACCTCTATATGAAATTGGTAGGTCATGTACTGTTGACCATGCAGCAGTGTCTGCCTGTTCATTGCCCTGTACGTTAACATGACGAGGGACCCAAAAAAAAAAAAATATTTTTGTGCTTGGTAGAGATACGGCGTAGTCAAAGTCAGATACGGACAACTAGGGGGTGAGATGTATCAAATTTCCGTATAGCCTGCAGAGCACTAAGAGAGTCTGAGACAACCACAAATGATGACACAGGCATAGATGCAATACGAATAAGTGCTGCAAGAATGGCATACAATTCAGCAGAAAAAATGCTAGCCGAAGATAGTAAATGCTCTCACACGACGCTGTCCGGAAACACTGCTGCGAATCCGATGCCGTCAGAAAACTTAGAGCCATCTGTGTAAACTGCAATGGCATGAGAATGAGAGTGGAAGTGGTCAAGAAAAAGAGAGCGGGAAGCTACCGTAGGCAGTTGGGCTTTAGAGCAAGGGAGTGAGAAAGAACAGACTCGAACAGCTGGAACTTCCCAGGAGGCGAGGGAAAAGTGAGATGCTACATGAACATATAAAGGTGGCAACTGAATGTAGGCGAAGAGAGAAAGGACGGAGTAAACAGGGGCGGCGAACAAATAAAGAATGTCTACTAATATCAGTGACCATTCTATAAATGGAAGGATTGCCGAGATCGTGAGAGCATACATAGTAGCGAAGGCAATGGGCATCATGACGATTAAACAAGGATGGAACATTCACTTCTGCATAGAGGCTCTCAACAGGGGAAGAGCAAAAAGCATTATCGGTCAGCCACATCGGACTGCCCACTTTATCAACAAGAACGCAGAATTTACCTCTGTCATCTTCGCTCCGCTGCTCTCTCTTTACCTTCCCTTCTCGCTGATGGACCCACCTTTCATCCGGACTCTCTCATTGACTTTTTGACAACTGACTTACTTCACAAACTCTGATGTTACCTTCAGCCCTTTCTACCTCAATCTCTTGCTACCCTCTACCCCCGCACTATCCCCTGCCCCGCTGTTTTCTGTAACCTACTGATCATCCCTCCCCCCCTTCTGCCGCCAAATACCCTCACTTCCTTCCCTACCCTGCAGCGCTGCATAGCCCTTGTGGCTTAGCGCTTCTTTTTTATTATAATAATAACAATCTGCCCCATACCATAGTCCAGCAGAATTTCCAGACATGTGGCAATGACATTCTTGAACAGCTGAAACTCCAGGATCTCCTAATCCTCAAAGTAGACACTTATGTCCTTCCTACCCGATAATGGAATGTGGCTGACCGATAATGGAACCTGACAATTCTCACAGAGAGGAGCAGGGCGCCTCTCCATGGGATATCCATGAATATCCATGAGTAAGACAAGTATGGCCAATGCGAAGATGGGAGAGTAGTCTCCCAACCTCGACTCTCGTGACAAGAAAACGGTGAGTAACCTATACTCGGTTTAATAGATTGAAGTTTGTTACCGAGCATTATTATTATTATTATAAAAAAGAAGCACTAAGCCACAAGGGTTATACAGCGCTGCAGGGCAGGAAGTGAGGGCATCAGGTGGCAAAAGGGAGATGGATGAGTAAGAGGTTATGGATAACAGCGGGGCAGTGGATGGTGAAAGGGTAAAGGGCAGCAAGAGACTGAACTAGAAAGGGATGAGGGGAGTGCGAAAGGTATCATCAGCAGAGTTTGTGGAGTAAATCAGTCATTGTCAAGAAGTCAATGAGTCAGGATTAAAGGAGGGTCCATCAGCAAGAAGGGAAAGTAAAGAGAGAGTAGTAGAATGAAGACGATGTTGGAGGTAAATTCTGCATGCTCGTTGATAGAGAAGGCAGTCTAACAGAATGTGGCTAATCGATACTGGAACTTGACACTGCTCACAGAGAGGAACAGGGTGCCTCTCCATGAGATACCCATGAGTAAGACGAGTGTGGCCAATGCGAAGGCGGGAGTGGTCTCCCAACCACGGCACTGATGACAAGATGGCCAGTAACCTATGCTCAGTTTAATAGAATGAAGTCTGTTACCGAGCAGAGTTGACCAACGTTGTTGCCAACGGGTGTGAAGGTGGGTAACTACTGCAGCTAAATAGTCCAGAAATGGAACACCTCTATAAGAAATTGGCAGGTCATGTACTGCTGACCGCACAGCAGTGTCTGCCTGTTCATTGCCCTGTACGTCGACATGACCAGGGACCCAACAAAAAACAATATCTTTATGCTTGGTAGAGATACGGCGTAGCCAAAGTTGGATACGGAGAACTAGGGGGTGAGATGTATCAAAGTTTCGTACAGCCTGTAGAGAACTAAGGGAGTCTGAGACTACCACAAATGATGACACAGGCATAGATGCGATACGAATAAGTGCTGCAAGAATGGCATACAATTCAACAGTAAAAATGCTAGCCAAAGATAGTAAATGCCCTCGCATGACACTGTCTGGAAACACTGCTGCGAATCCGGCACTGTCTGAAGATTTAGAGCCATCTGTGTACACAGCGAAGGCATGAGAATGAGAGTGGAAGTGATCAAGAAAAAGAGAGCGGGAAGCCACCGTAGGCAGTTGGGCTTTCGAGCAAGGGAGTGAGAAAGAACAGACCCTAACAGCTGGAACTTCCCAGGGGGGTAGGGAAAAGTGAGATGCTACATGAACATATAAAGGTGGTAACTGAAGGGAAGACAAGAGCGAATGTAGGCGAAGAGAAAAGGGACGGAGCAAACAGGGATGGCGAACAAACAAAGCATGTCTACTAACATTGGTGACCATTCTATAAATGGAAGGATTGTGGAGATCGTGGGAGCATACATAGTAGCGAAGGCAATGGGCATCACGGCGATCAGACAAGGATGGAACATTTGCTTCTGCATAGAGGCTCTCAACAGGGAAAGAGCAAAAAGTACAAAAGGCATAAACATAATCCTTGGTGATGGATGGGGTTAAGGCTATTATTATTATTATAATCAAAAAAGAAGTGCTAAGCCACAAGGACTATACAGCGCTGCAGGGCAGGAAGGAAGCAAGGGCATCAGGTGGCAAAAGGGAGATGGATGAGTAATAGGTTACGGATAACAGCGGGGCAGTGGATGGTGAAAGGGTAAAGGGCAGCAAGAGACTGAACTAGAAAGGGCTGAGGGGAGTGCGAAAAGTATCATCAGAGTTTGTGGAGTAAATCAGTCGTTGTCAAGAAGTCAATGAGAGAGTCAGGATTAAAGGAGGGTCCATCAGCAAGAAGGGAAGGTAAAGAGAGAGTAGTAGAACGAAGACGACGTTGGAGGTAAATTCTGCGTGCTCGTTGATAGAGAAGGCAGTCTAACAGAATGTGGCTAATCGATACTGGAACTTGACACTGCTCACAGAGAGGAACAGGGTGCCTCTCCATGAGATACCCATGAGTAAGACGAGTGTGGCCAATGCGAAGGCGGGAGAGAGTGGTCTCCCAACCTCGGCACTGATGACAAGAAGACGGCCAGTAACCTATGCTCGGTTTAATAGAATGAAGTTTGTTACCGAGCAGAGTTGACCAACGTTGTTGCCAACGGGTGCGAAGGTGGGTAGCTATTGCAGCAAAATAGTCCAGAAATGGAACACCTCGATAGGAAATTGGTAGGTCATGTACTGCTGACCGCGCACCAGTGTCTGCCTGTTCATTGCCCTGTACGTCGACATGACCAGGGACCCAACAAAAAACAATATCTTTATGTTTGGTAGAGATACGGTGTAGCCAAAGTTGGATATGGAGAACTAGGGTATGAGATGTATCAAATTTTTGTATAGCCTGTAGAGCACTAAGGGAGTCTGAGACTACTATAAATGATGACACAGGCATAGATGCGATACGAATAAGTGCTGTAAGAATGGCATACAGTTCAGCAGTAAAAATGCTAGCTGAAGATAGTAAATGTCCCCGCACGACGCTGTCCGGAAACACTGCTGCGAATCCGACGCCGTCTGAAGACTTAGAGCCATCTGTATACACAGCGGTGGCATGAGAATGGGAGTGGAAGTGATCAAGAAAAAGAGAGCGGGAAGCCACCGTAGGCAGTTGAGCTTTCGAGCAAGGGAGTGAGAAAGAACAGACCCGAACAGCTGGAACTTCCCAGGGGGGTAGGGAAAAGTGAGATGCTACATGAACATATAAAGGTGGTAACTGAAGGGAAGACAAGAGTGAATGTAGGCGAAGAGAAAAGGGACGGAGCAAACAGGGGCGGTGAACGAATAAAGAATGTCTACTAATATCGATGACCATTCTATAAGTGGAGGGATTGTGTAGATCGTGAGAGCGTACATAGTAGCGAAGGCAATGGGCATCACGGCGATCAGACAAGGATGGAACATTCGCTTCTGTATAGAGGCTCTCAACAGGGAAAGAGCGAAAAGCACTAAGGCACAAACATAATCCTTGGTGATGGATAGAGTTAAGGTTAGAGAGAGTAGCAGGAGAGGCCGCGGAATAAATGTGGTCACCGTAATCGAGTTTCGATAAAACGAGGGCTGAATGTAGGTGAAGCAGAGTTCGACGATCAGCTCCCCAGGAAAGATGAGCAAGGGTTTTAAGAAGGTTTAGCCGGCTGTGACAAGTTGCCTTCAGAGAGGTAATGTGAGGTTTCCAGGATAACCGACGGTCAAAGAGAAGGCCTAGAAACCTGACTGTATCACGTTCGGGGATACGGGAGCCATAGAGATACAAAGGATGATCGGAGATAACAGAGCGTCTAGTGAAAGTAATTTGGTGAGTTTTGGTACTTGAAAATTTAAACCCATGCGTGGTGGCCCAAGTGGAAACACGGTCGACCGCATGCTGGAGAGAAACTGCAATAAGAAGACAGTCAGCGCCTGCACAAGCAATAGCAAAGTCATCAACATAGAGTGATGACCAAATATTGGGTGGAAGAACAGAGGCCAAATCATTTATAGCAAGGAGAAACAGTGTTGTGCTTAGAACACATCCCTGAGGGACACCTTCAGCTTGGACGAAGTCCGGGGAAAGAACATTATTGACTCGAACACGGAAATGTCTGTCAGTTAAAAAGTTCTTAAGGAAGGATGGTAGATTGCCTCGGAGGCCTAAGGAATGGGCCTGGGCCAAAATATTATACCTCCAAGTTGTGTCATATGCCTTCTCAAGGTCAAAAAATATGGCAATAACTGAGTGATTATTCACAAAGGCATCACGAACATACGTATCCAAGCGTAGTAAGGGGTCTATGGTAGAACGACCCTTACAAAAGCCATATTGACTAGCGGAGAGACTGTTGCGTGTCTCTAAATACCACATTAAACGTCGATTTACGAGACGTTCCATCACTTTGCAAACTGCACGAGTAAGAGTGATGGGGCGATAGTGGGAGGCATCATGTCCTGTAGTACCCGGTTTGCGGAAAGGGAGAACAATGGCAGATTTCCACAGCTGGGGAAGAACTCCTTGTGCCCAAATAAGATTGAAGAGGTGTAAGAGGACTACAAGGGCTGAACGATGTAAATGTTGTAACATACGAATATGAATGTCGTCAGGCCCAGCTGCCGATGATCGGCAAGCTGAGAGCGTTGCCTACAGTTCTTGAAGTGTAAAAGGCACATTATACTGTTCTTCTCTGAGAGAAGAAAAGTCCAAGGGTACTAACTCTCTGGCAGACTTTGAGGGGCATAGATGGAGCCCTCGGGAAATACGGACCAGATGTGTGCCAAGTTCAATGGCAACGTCGAGAGGGTTTGCTACATCAACACCAGCGACCCGTAGAACAGGAGCCGGGTCAGGAGAGTATTTACCACTCAATTTCCTCACTTTTTCCAGACTGCACTCATAGAAGAAGCAGAGGTGATGGTGGAAACATAGTCTCGCCAACAAGTGCGTTTAGCTTCACGGATGACACGGCGAGCGATCACACGCTTCTGCTTAAAATCAAGAAGTCTCTCAGCGGTTCTATTGTACCGGTACCTGCCCCATGCAGCACGTTTCAAACATACTGCACGAGCACAAGCAGGAGACCACCAAGGCACGCACTTCTGAGAATGCCTGCCTGAGGTTTGGGGTATAGAATGAGAAGCTGCGGTATAAACTGACGTCGAGAAGATGTGTAGGAGCTCATCAATGGAGGATGAAGAAGGAACCTCACTAAAAGCAGTGAGGTGTGAGTAAAGATCCCAATTTGCCCGATCAAATTGCCAGCGAGGGCTACGGAAAGGTGGTGAATAGGAAGGAGAAGTAAGAATGATCGGAAAATGATCGCTGTCATGTAAGTCTGGTAGAACAGACCAGGTGAAGTCTAGTGCAGTGGAGGAAGAGCAGACTGATAGATCAATGCAAGAGAGAGTATGAGTACGAGGATCAAAATGGGTGGGAGTACCCGTATTTAAAACATAGAGGGGGTGAGAAGCGAGAAAAGCCTCCAACTGGATGCCACATGAGTCACAATGAGACCCCCCCCCCAGAGGAAATGGTGGGCATTAAAATCACCAAGCAACAGAAGTGGTGGTGGTAAGGATGAAACAAGAAAGGCAAAGTCTGGGATAGAAAATGCTCGAGAAGGAGAGAGATATAAAGAACATATTGTAAACCACTTATTCAAGTGGATACGGGCTGCAGTGTAATGCAGCGAGGTATGGACAAATAGTTGACAGTACGGAATATCATTGCGTAGAAGGGCACTTTCATTAAAGGTCCCATCTGAGAAAGGATCTGAAGAATACAATAAATTATAGCCTGAGATAGGTTGGAAAACAGCCGTGTAATTTTGGTTCTTGTAAGCAAGCACCAACAGGGGAAAACCTGGAAAGCAACATCTGAAGCTCACCCCGATTACCCATGAGGCCGCGGATATTCCACTGTAAATAGGCCATGATTGGCGATGAAGAAAATATCAGGAATCTGTAGGTAAAGGCACCTACGGACTAGAGGGGTTAGAAAAGTCAACGTGTGGTGGCATTGGAAGACGTTCAAGTAGCGAAGGAACTGAGCGTTGCAAAGAATGGGGTTGTGAAGATGGAGGAGAGGGAAGAGAAGGAACAGGAAGTGAATCAGTGTCCATTGAAGGTTTAGTCTCTGCAATATATTCTGAAATGGCTTCAAGTGTTTCTGAATTCAAAGATGTATGGGAGACCATATTGGAGATAGAAGGAGGAGGGTGAGTAAAGATTGGGACAGTAATGGACTGTACCAAAGTAGAGGGGGAGGGAAGAGTGTAAGGGACTGGAGATGAAGTGTGGGGGGGGACAGAAGAGACAGGAACCTGGGAGGTGGCAGAAGAGGGAGAAACTTGGGAGGGGACGGGGGTGGAAGGCATAGTACGAGGAGGAGGGTGAATCTCCACACTTGTAATAGAGCCAGAGAGAGGGGAAGAACTAGGTACAGAGACTGGAAAGAAAAAGTGTGGAGGTGGAAGAAGGGAAGGAAGGGGCAAAGATTTGAGCAATGTGGATTTTTTGGACTTCTGAGTAGAGGGGCAATTGGTATTAGGTGTCGTACGAGGTCTTGTCGATACTGGGGCTTGTGAGGAAGGACGCGAAGATGTGAGAACAGACTGAGGTGTTGAAGTAGGGACGTCAGAGCCAAGGACAGCAAAAGGATTAGATGCCGTAGTGGCTATGGGAGGGGTAACAACAGAGGAGGCTGCAGAAGATGGGACCCCAGAAGTGGGGGGATGTTTGGAAACATGAGAATAAGAAACACGGGGTAGTCTCCCTTGGAGGTGGAGATGAGTAACTGCTGTTCAAAAATGTCATTGCCACATGACTGGAAATTCTGTTGGACTATGGTATGGGGCAGAATGACAGTACCACTACAAGAATTGAGAGAAAGATGTTTTTCAATAGTGACAGGAGTAGTATCGATATTCGAAAGGAGAGAAAGATCATGAGCTTGGGCAGCATTCTGGACAGTGACAATGCGCATACCGCTCTTGAGAGCATGAAATGAAATATCTCTACCAACATGACGCAGGAGCGCTTTGCCAATACTATGGTCAGAAAGGTAGGCAGAAGAAGAAGTCGGTCTTAAAGTAAAGAATTTAGTCCATTGTGTGGTCCGAAACTGAGCGTGGAGAGGGAGTGCTTGACGTGTCGGTCTTTTCCAAGTAGAATGGGAAGGTAACGAAGGAGCATCATCACGAGATTGACGTTGGCGTTTAGGAGTAGGACCGGAGTTGGTCTGGCGTGAAATGGGCGGGCGATTCAAAAATTGCCGTACCGTAGAGGGAGAAGCCGGAAGCATAGTCAAAGGAGAGCGGAGTTCAGACAAATCGAAGGAGCCAGTCGAAGCCCTGGTACCTGAAGCGGGTGAGGAAACAGCACCAGCAAGAGGTACAGGGGCATCAGGAGTGTCCGAAGAGTGGTCTAAACACAAGGCAGGGTCAGAATGGGGTGCGGTATCAAGAAGGGGCCCGGGGGTAGCGGGTTCATGGACTAGGGCTGCCATGGTTAGGTTACTCCTTTGCTTTTTGTTTTTAAGAAAAAAAAAGAAAGAAGAAAATAAAAATAAAAAAAAGAATAAAAAAAAGGGGGGAGCGGGGAGGAATAGTTCCCAGGAGGAATGAAAGGGCCGGAAATCTCCCTCCGCGCCCAAGAGGACCTCAACACTGCTAGTAGCGCAGATGCAGCATGGAACCCGTGCCATACCCTACCCTTCATGCCAGTAAACCAGCAATCCGGGATAGCAATCTCACATCTGCCGAGCTACCTCGGTGGACAAAAGAGAGGGCGGCCGGATATCCATCACAAAGCATACCTCCTTCGGCCACCACCCCTGGAATCCGAAAGGTGGCTTCCAGAGATACACCCGTCGCCCGAAAGACACCCAAAGCTACTCCGGGATACTGGAGAGGGATCGGGACATCCCCAGGCAATCCTGATTCCATGGCAAACTACGCCACCGCCAAGAACCTCAATGGAATGGGATGGACCCCGGTGTCCTTTCCCCTACCTAGGAACTAGCGCGCCTGTGGGAGAAATCCCAAAGGCCAAAAAGAGGAAGGGCAAAAGGGAGGGGTGAGGAGGAGGAGGAGGAATGGGATAGGGGAGGGGAGAATGGCGGGTAATTAGGTTCGGTCTGAGGAAGAAGACCGACAGGGCTAATTCCTCAGACCAAGAGCCTCTTCACCACGCCAAGGAGCCCCCCATGAAGAGGCCTGGAGTTCCAGCTGTTCAAGAATGTCATTGCCACATGACTGGAAATTCTGTTGGACTATGGTATGGGGCAGAATGACAGTACCACTACAAGAATTGAAAGAAAGATGTTTTTCAATAGTGATAGTAGTATCAATATTCGAAAGGAGAGAAAGATCATGAGCTTGGGTAGCATTCTGGACAGTGACGATGCACGTACCGCTCTTGAGAGCATGAAATGAAGTATCTCTACCAAAATGACGCAGGAGCACTTTGCCACAACTATGGTCAGAAAGGTAGGCAGAAGAAGAAGTCGGTCTTAAAGTAAAGAATTTAGTCCATTGTGTGGTCCGAAACTGAGCATGGAGAGGGAGTGCTTGACGTGTCGGTCTTTTCCGAGTAGAATGGGAAGGTAACGAAAGAGCATCATCAGGAGATTGACGTTGGCGTTTAGGAGTAGGACCGGAGTTGGTCCGGCGGGAAATGGGCGGGCGATTCGAAAATTGCCATACCATAGAGGGAGAAGCCGGAAGCATAGTCAAAGGAGAGCGAAGTTCAGACAAATCGAAGGATTCAGTCGAAGCCCTGGTACCTGAAGCGGGTGAGGAAACAGCACCAGCAAGAGGTACAGGGGCATCAGGAGTGTCCGAAGAGTGGTCTAAACACAAGGCAGGGTCAGAATGGGGTGTGGTATCAAGAAGAGGCCCGGGGGTAGTGGGTTCATGGATTGGGTTCTCCATCGTTAGGTTACTCCTTTGCTTTTTGTTTTTATGAATAAAAAAGAAAGAAAATAAAAATTAAAAAAAAGAATAAAAAAAAGGGGGGAGCGGGGAGTAGTAGTTCCCAGGAGGAATGAAAGGGCCGGAAATCTCCCTCCACGCCCAAGAGGACCTCAGCACCACTAGTAGTGCAGATGCAGCATGGAACCTGTGCCATTCCCTACCCTTTATGCCAGTAAACCAGCAATCTGGGATAGCAACCTCATATCTGCTGAGCTACCTCGGTGGACAAAAGAGAGGGCGGCCGGATATCCACCACAAAGCATACCTCCATCGGCCACCACCCCCGGTGTCCTTTCCCCTACCTAGGAACTAGCGTGCCTGTGCGAGAAATCCCAAAGGCCAAAAAGAGGAAGGGCAAAAGGGAGGGGTGGGGAGGAGGAGGACAGGAAAAAGGGGAGGATTTGATAGGGAGGGGGGGATTGGGGGGTAATTAGGTTCGGTCTGAGGAAGGAGACCGACAGGTCTGATTCCTCAGACCAAGAGCCTCTTCACCACAACAAGGAGCCCCCCTTGAAGAGGCAGAAAGGGAGAACAATGGCAGATTTCCACAGCTGTGGAAGAACTCCTTGTGACCAAATAAGATTGAAAAGATGTAATAGGACTGCAAGAGCTGACTGATGTAAATGTTGTAGCATACGAATATGAATGTCGTTGGGCCCAGCTGCCGATGATCGGCAAGCTAAGAGTGTTGCCTCCAGTTCTTGAAGTGTAAAAGGCACATTATACTGTTCTTCTCTGAGAGAAGAAAAGTCCAAGGGTGCTAACTCTCTGGCAGACTTTGAGGAAAGAAATAAGGGGCATAGATGGAGCTCCTGAGAAATACAGACCAGATGATTGTCAATTTCATTGGCAACATCTAGTGGGTTTGCTATATCAACACAGGCAACCCGCAGAACAGGAGCCGGGTCAGAAAAATATTTGCCACTCAGTTTTCGTACTTTTTCCCAGACTGCACTCACAGAGGAAGCAGAGGTGATGGTGGAGACATAATCTTGCCAGCAAGTGCGTTTAGCATCATGGATGACACGGCGAGCGATCGCACGCTTCTGCTTAAAATCAAGAAGTCTCTCTGTGGTTCTATTGTAGCGGTACCTGCCCCATGCAGTGCGTTTCAAACGTACTGCACGAGCACAAGCAGGAGACCACCAAGGCACTCATTTCTGAGAATGCCTGCCTGAAGTTTGGGGTAAAGAATGAGAAGCTGCAGTTAAAACGGAGGACAAGAAGAGGTGTAAAAGCTCATCAATGGAGGATGAAGAAGGAACCTCACTAAAAACAGTTAGTTGTGAGTAATGGTTCCAATTTGCCTGATCAAATTGCCAGCGTGGGATACGAAGAGGTAGTGAATATGAAGGAGAAGTAAGAATGATTGGGAAATGATCGCTGTCATGTAATGCGGCGGAGGAGGAGCAGACTGAGAGATCGATGCAAGAGAGAGAGTGTGAGTCCGAGGATCAAAATGGGTGTGAATACCTGTATTTAAAACATGGACGGGGTAGGTAGCAAGAAAAGCCTCTAACTGAATGCCACGGGAATTACGGTGAGACCCCCCCTCAGAGGAAATGATGGGCATCAAAATCGCCAAGTAACAGAAGCGGTGGTGGTAATGACGAAAAAAGAAAGGCAATACACAAATAACCCGCACATAAAAGAGAGAAGCTTACGACGACGTTTCGGTCCGACTTGGACCATTGACAGTCATACTAACCAAAGGTGGAGTAGGACAGCTATATATAGGCAGGAAGAGGTGATGGTAGTAGTACAAGAATGGTATATAATACCGACAAGATGAAATTAAGACACATGCGCAACACCCAGGCATCCCTATCGTAGACGTTTCGCCATCCAGCCAGCCACTGGATGGCAAAACGTCCACAACAAAGACAACAAGATGCCGCACATGTGTCTTAATTTCATCATCATCATCAGCAGCAGCAAAAGAAGAAGAAGAAGAAGAAGAAGAAGAAGAAGAAGAAGCAGCAGCAGCAGCAGCAGCAGCAGCAGCAGCAGCAGCAGCAGCAGCAGCAGCAGCAGCAGCAGCAGCAGCAGCAGCAGCAGCAGCAGCAGCAGCAGCAGCAGCAGCAGCAGCAGCAGCAGCAGCAGCAGCAGCAGCAGCAGCAGCAGCAGCAGCAGCAGCAGCAGCAGCAGCAGCAGCAGCAGCAGCAGCAGCAGCAGCAGCAGCAGCAGCAGCAGCAGCAGCAGCAGCAGCAGCAGCAGCAGCAGCAGCAGCAGCAGCAGCAGCAGCAGCAGCAGCAGCAGCAGCAGCAGCAGCAGCAGCAGCAGCAGCAGCAGCAGCAGCAGCAGCAGCAGCAGCAGCAGCAGCAGCAGCAGCAGCAGCAGCAGCAGCAGCAGCAGCAGCAGCAGCAGCAGCAGCAGCAGCAGCAGCAGCAGCAGCAGCAGCAGCAGCAGCAGCAGCAGCAGCAGCAGCAGCAGCAGCAGCAGCAGCAGCAGCAGCAGCAGCAGCAGCAGCAGCAGCAGCAGCAGCAGCAGCAGCAGCAGCAGCAGCAGCAGCAGCAGCAGCAGCAGCAGCAGCAGCATCAGCAGCAGCATCAGCAGCAGCATCAGCAGCAGCATCAGCAGCAGCAGTAGTAGTAGTAAATAAGGATGACGAGCCAGTCAAAAACAAAGGAAGGGGAGCACTGCAAGAGAGCTAGATGCCCACTGAGGGAGAGCAAGCACACAGAGGTGTATGAAAGGGGAAGTGGGAAATAAATGAAGGAACAGAAACACGAGACAGAAGAGAGAAAGACAAGTCCTGGCTTCGTCTCTGTAGATGCCTTCCTCCCACTACATTGTAAAATGCTCCAAACTTCACAACACCCGTGACTTAACCTAACTCCTTATTTTTTTTTCTTTTTCGTCTTCTCCCTCTTCCCCTTTCCTCTTTCCTTTTCTCCTCTGGGTTGTCTTTCTCTCTTCTGTCTCGTGCTTCTGTTCCTTCTTCATTTATTTCCCACTTCCCCTTTCATGCACCTCTGTGCGCTTGCTCTCCCTCTGTGGGCATCTAGCTCTCTTGCAGTGCTCCCCTTCCTTTGTTTTTGACTGGCTCGTCCTCCTTATTTCCTACTTCTACCACTACTACTACCTCTACTACTACTACTACTACAACTACTGATGAAATTAAGACACATGTGCGGCATCTGGTCGTCTTTGTTGTGAACGTTTTGCCATCCAGTGGCTGGCTGGATGGCGAAACGTCTACGATAGGGATGCCCGGGTGTTGCGCATGTGTCTTAATTTCATCTTGTCGGTATTATATACCATTCTTGTACTACTACTACCACCATCACCTCTTCCTGCCTATATATATAGCCGTCCTACTCCACCTCTGGTTAGTGTGACTTTGTCAATGGTCCAAGTCGGACCGAAACGTCGTCGTAAGCTTCTCTCTATTATGTGCGGGTTATTTGCGTATCGTTCCAGTCACGGTATTGTGCCTTTTTTGTTATTTAAGAAAGGCAATATCCGGAATAGATAATGCCCGAGAAGGAGACAGATATAAAGAACAGAGCGTATACCTCCTATGCAAATGGATTCGGGCTGCTGTGTAATGCAGCGAAGTACGAACAAATAGCTGATGGTACGGAATATCAGTGCGTAGAAGAAGGGCACTTTCATTAAAGGTCCCATCAGGAAAAGGATCTGAAGAATATAATAAATTATAGCCTGAGATGGGATAGATAACAGCAGAGTGTAATTTTGGTTCCTGTAAGCAAACACCAACAGGGGAAAACTGGGAGAGTAACATCTGAAGCTCACCCCGATTACCCCTGAGGCCGCATATATTCCACTGTAAATAAGCTATGATTGGCAATGATAAAGATACCTGAAATCTGCAGGTAAGGGTTCCTACGGACTAGAGGGGTTAGAAAAGTCCACATGCGGAGGCAGCGGAAAACATTCAAGCAGCGAAGGAATGGTGCACTGTGAAGAAAGGAGTTGCGCAGATGGAGGAGAGGAGAGAGAAGGAACAGAGGGTGGATCATTGCTCATTGATGGTTTGGTCTATGCAATATATTCAGAGATTGCTTCAAGTGTTTCGGAATTCAGAGACATAGTATGGGAGACAATATTGGGGGAGGATGAGTAAAGATTGGAACTGTAATGGACTGTACCAAGGTAGGGGGGGCAAAAGGGTGGAGAGAACTGGAGAAACGTGGAAGGGGACAGAAGAGGCAGAAACCTGGGTGACAGAAGAGAAAGAAACTTGGGAGGGAACAGGGGAGGAAGGTACAGTACGAGGAGGAGGGTGAACCTCTACACTTGTTACAGAGCCAGTGAGAGGGGAAGAACCAGGTACAGAGACAAGGAAGGTAAAATGAGGAGGTGGAAGAAGGGAAGGAGGGGTTAATTAAAGGACCTTTTTTTGACTTCTGAGAAGTAGAGGGACGATTGGGAGGAGGTCTCGTACGAGATCTCGTTGATACTGAGGCTTATGAGGGAGAACATGAAGAAGAGAGAACAGACCGAGGCATTGAAGTAGGGACGTCTGAGCCTAGGACAGCAAAAGAATTAGATACAGGAGTGACTATGGGAGAGGTAACCACAGTGGAGGCTGCAGAAGATGGAACCCCAGAAGTGGGGGGACGTTTTGAAACATGGGAATGAGAAACACAAGGTAGTCTCCCTTGGAGGCGGAGATGAGAAACTACCATGGCATAAGGGAGACCTTCTGCCTCTTTGAGGTAATGGATTTCCCGCTCATTTAAGTAGACTTGGCAATGGCGAGAATACGAAGCGTGAGCCTCATGACAATTAAGGCAAGAGGGAGGTCGACTGCAAGACGTATTAGAATGGTCGTCGGCACCACAGACTGGGCATTCAGCTATAGATCTGCAATATTTCGCTGGATGGCCAAATCGCCAGCAATTTCTACACTGTTGCGGTGTAGGGATCACCTTTCGAACTTGTAACCAATGTCCTGCTACATAAACTGAGGATGGAAGTTCAAGGCTGTCAAAAGTTAAACGAGCCACATTGCTAGGATATAGTCTCCGCCCGCGGGCAGGAAGAAAATAAGTGTCTACCTTGAGGATTGGGGGATCTTGGAGTTCCAGCTGTTCAAGAATGTCATTGCCACATGTCTGGAAATTTTGTTGAACTATGGTATGGGGCAGAATGACGGTACCACTACAAGAATTGAGGGAATGATGTTTTTCAATAGTGACAGGAACAGTATCGATAAGGGAAAGAAGAGAAAGATCATGAGCTTTGGTAGCATTCTGTACAGTGATGATGCGAGTACCGCTCTTAAGAGCATGAAAAGAAATATCTTTACCAACATGGTGAAGGAGTGCCTTGCCAATACTATGGTCGGAAAGATAGGCAATAGAGGAAGTCGGTTGTAAAGTGAAGAATTTAGTCCATTGTGCATTCTGAAACTGAGCATGGAAAGGGAGTGCAGGACGTGTCGATCTTTTCTGAGAAGAACGAGAAGGTGGAGAAGTATCATCATCAGGTAATTGTCGTTGGCATTTAGGAGTGGGACCGGAGTTGGTCTGACGTGGAACGGGCCGGCGATTCGAAAATTGCCGCACCGAAGAGGGAGAGGCCGGAAGCATAGTCAAAAAAGAGCAAAGGTCAGATAAATCGAAGGAGTCAGTCGAGACCTCAGTACCTGAAGCGGGTGAGGAAACAGCACCAGCAAGAGGTACAAAGGCATTAGGAGTGTCCGAAGAGTGGTCCAAAGATGAGGCGGGGTCAGAACGGGGTGCGGTATCAAGTAGGGGCCCAGGGGTAGCAGGTTCATGGACTACGGCTTCCATGGTTAGGTTACTTCTTTCTTTTTGTTTTTAAGAAAAAAAAAAGAAAACAAAAAATAAAAACAAAAAAAAAGAATAAAAAAAATTGGGAACAGAGAGGAATAGTTCCTAGGAGGAATGAAAGGGCTGGAAATCACACCACAAGTAGTGCAGATGCGGCATGGAACCGGTGCCATACCCTACCCTTCATGCCAGTTAACCAGCAATCCAGGATAGCAACCTCACATCTGCTGAGCTACCTAGGTGGACAAAAGAGAGGGCGGCCGGATATCCGCCACAAAACATACCTCCTTTGGCCACCACCCCTGGAATCCAAAAGGTGGCCTCCAGAGATACACCCGTCGCCCAAAAGACACCCAAAGCCACCCCCCGGAAGACCGGAGAGGGAACGGGATATCCCTAGGTGACCCAGATTCCACGGCAAACTACACCACCGCCAAGAACCTCAATGGAATGGGATTGACCCCGGTACCCTTCCCCCTACCTAGGAACCAGTAGGCCTGTGGGAAGAATCCCAAAGGCCAAAAAGAGGAAGGGAATAAGGGAGGGACGGGGGGGAGAAGGAGGAAAGGAAAAAGGGAGGATGAGGAGGATGGGGTAGGGAAGAGGGGATTGGGGGGTAATTAGGTTCGATCTGAGGAAGGAGACCAACAGGTCTAATTCCTCAGACCAAGAGCCTCTTCACCACGCCAAGGAGCCCCACTTGAAAAGGACAATATTGTAGATGAATGGTTCACAGAACCGACACGTTGATAAATTAGACACATGTGCAACGCTTGGGTATCTTTATTAAGGAAATGTTTTGCCACACAGTGGCTTCATCAGTCCATACAAAGGAAAATCTTGAAGAACAGGAGTAGAATGAGGTAATCAGTCCCTCAACCTTGAGTTGATGTGGTCAGTCCATCAATCTATTCAAGATTGGACTGACCACATCGACTCAAGGGTGAGGGACTGATTACCTCATTCTACTCCTGTTCTTCAAGATTCTCCTTTGTATGGACTGATGAAGCCACTGTGTGGCGAAACGTTTCCTTAATAAAGATATCCAAGAGTTGCACATGTGTCTAATTTATCAAAAGGACAATAAATCATAGCCTGAGATGGGATGGATAACAGCGGAGTGCAATTTTGGTTCTTATAAGCAAACACCAACAGGGGAAAACCACTGATGAAGCCACTGTGTGGCGAAATGTTTCCTCAATAAAGATACCCAAGAGTTGCATATGTGTCTAATTTATCGTGTCAGTTCTTTGAACCATTCATCTACAGGGGAAAACCAGGAGAGCAACATCTGAAGCTCACCCCGATTACCTCTGAGGCTGCAGATATTCCACTGTAAATAGGCCATGATTGGTAACGAGAAAAATACAAGAAATTTGCGAGAAAGGGTATCTATAGAATAGAGGGGTTAAAAAAGTCCACACATGGTGGCAGTGGAAAACATTCAAGCAGCGAAGGAATGGGACACTGTGAAGACAGGAGTTGTGCAGATGGAGGAGAGGGAAAAGGAGGAACAGGAGGTGGATCAATGTCCATTGATGGTCTAGTCTGTTCAGTATATTCTGAGATAGTTTCAAGTATTTCGGAAGACAAAGAAGTTGTATGGGAGACAATATTGGAGATGGAAGGAGCACTGTGAGTAAAGATTGGGACAACAATGGACTGTAAAGGGAACTGGAGAAGATGGGTGGGAAGGGACAGAAGAGGAAATAACCTGGGAGGGGGAAGAAGAGGAAGAAACTTGGGAGGGGACAGGGGAGGAAGGTACGTACAGTACAAAGAGGGTGAACCTCCACACTTGTAACAAAGCCAGTGAGAGGTGAAGAACCAGGTACAAAGACTTGAAAGGTAAAATGTGGAGGTAGAAGAAGGAAAGGATGGGTTAACCCCTTGACTGTTGCAACCCAAATCCTGAGGTGTCTCCTGGTGTCGCAAAATTTAAAAAAAAAAAAAAAATTTTTTTCTTATGAAATGATCGAGAATCTTTTCTCGGTTGTAATGACACCAAAAGAACAAAATTTGATGGAAAACTGATGGAATTATGCTCTCACAAAGTTAGTGACCTCAGTGATATTTATGAAACGGCGATTTTGCCCACATTGAGCCCTATTTTCGGCTAATTCCATTGTTCCAGTCGGCCAAACTCATAGCTATTTCTTTAGAACTTCATTTTATTCTATTGATTGAGTACAAGGAACTGCCCATTTACTGATTTCAACTACCCAATAACATGGTCAGAAATTTGCAATTTGGCCAATTTCACGAAAATTAAAAAATATGACAATTTCAAAATAGGGTCCAGAATGAACAATTCAGACATTCCTGGCTCTAAAAGAACATTTTCTTTGTTAATCAGTCACATCTCCAGGCCCCTCTGATATTACTCTTGCTTTCTATTTTGAATTTTTATTCAAACAAAAAATACAGTTATGCAGACTACTGCAATATTGTAATAATTGTATAAATAACGTCAACCCATTCATGACTGCATATCAGAATGGCTAGTTGGACATTTATTGGAAAATGACATCATTTTTTTTACTTTTGAACAATGGCAATCTCAAACATTTCCCCTACTTTGAGCTCCATTTCAAGGTTCTTTTCATAGTAAAACCAATCAAAATCACCTCTATTTCTATAATATGTTTTCCATTCTATCAAATGAGACCAAGAAAACGACCATAAAACAAGAAAACAACCATAAAACAAGAAAACCATAAATACTATAAACAAGAAAACAACCATAAATACTATAAACAAGAAAACAACCATAAATACTATATGAAAATAGACCACAAAGTCAGCATTTTAATTAAAAAAATGGTCGGAGTTTTTTTTCTCATTATGCACTGCATGCTGCAGGATTTTTTTATATGGTGCACACTGACCACACAGACCCATTCTTTCACATGTGAGCATACCAGCTTTCTCCTGCTTGATGTGAAGCAGCTAGAATTTATGAGTATATATACGTCAAAAACGGTGGCTCATAAGATGTATATATACAACCAAAACAGTCAAAGGGATAAAGGAGATTTGAGCAATGGGGATGTTTTGGGCTTCTGAGAAGTAGAGGGGTAATAGGGAGGAGGTGTGGTACAAGGTCTTGTCAATACCGGAACTTGTGAGGGAGAACATGAAGAAGTGAGAACAGACTGAGGTGTTGAGGTAGGGACTTCTGAGTCCAGGACAGTAAAAGAATTAGAGACAGGAGTGACTATGGAAGGGGTAACCACAGAGGCTGCAGAAGATGGGACCCCAGAGGTGGGGGGACGTTTAGAAACATGAGAATCAGAAATACGGGGTAGTCTCCCTTGGAGGTGTAGATGAGAAACTGCCATAGGATTTCTCGCTCATTTAAGTAAGCTTGGCAATGGCAAGAGTAAGATGGGTGAGCCTCATGACAATTAAAGCAAGAGAGAGGTAGACTACAAAACGTATTGGAATGGTCATCGGCACCACAGACTGGGTATTCGACTATAGACCTGCAACATTTCGCTGGATGACCAAAGCGCCAGCAATTTCTACCCTGTTGCAGTGTAGGGATCATCTTTTGAACTTGTAAATGATGTCCCACTATATAAACAGAGGATGGGAGTTCACGGTAGTTGAAAGTTCATCGAGCTACATTTCAACTGTATTGTCTCCGCCCACAGGCAGGGAAGACATAAGTGTCTACTTTGAGAATTGGGAGGTCTTGGAGTTCCAGCTGTTCTAGAAGTGAAAGGTCATGAGCTTGGTTATCATTCTGGACAGTGATGATGCATGTACTCCTCTTGAGAGCATGAAAGGATACATCTCTACCAACATGGCATAGGAGTGCCTTGCCAATACTATGGTCAGAAAGATAGGCAGTAGAGGAAGTTGGTCGTAAAGTAAAGAATTTAGTCCACTGTGCATTCCGAAACTGAGCGTGGAAAGGGAGTGTGTGACATGCCGGTCTTGTCTGAGTAGAACGAGAAGGAAGCAAAGAAGTATCATCAGGCAACTGTCATGGGCGTTTAGGAGTGGGACTGAAGTTGGTCTGACATGGGACAGGTTGGTGATTCGGAAACTGCCATACCATAGAGGGAGAGGCCGGAAGCAGAGGTCAGAAGTATCGAAGGAGTCAGTCGAAACCCCGTTACCTAAAGCGGGTGATGAAACAGCACCAGCAAGAGGTATAGAAGCATTAGAAGTGTTCGAAGAGTGGTCAAAAAATGAGGCAGGGTCAGAATGGGGTGCGGTATCAAGAAGGGGCCCAGGGGGAGGAAGTTCATAGATTGGGGACTCCATGGTTAGATCACTTCTTTCTGTTTGCTTTATAGAAAAAAAAAGCGGAGGGGAAACATGGAGGAATAGTTCCCAGGAGGCAAAAAAGGGCTGTAAATCCCCCTCCATGCCCAAGAGGACCTCAGCACTGCAAGTAATGCAAATGCGGCATGGAACCCATGCCATACCCTACCCTTCATGCCAGAAAACCAGCAATTCAGGATAGCAACCTCACATCCACTGAGCCACCTCAGTGGACAAAAGAGAGGGCGGCCGGACACTCACCGCAAAACATACCTCCTTTGGCCACCACCCCCTGGAATCCGACAAGCAGCCTCCAGAGATACACCCGTCACCTGACAGACACCTGAAGCCACTACCCGGGAGACAGGAGAGGGATCGGGACATCCCCAGGTGATCAGATTCCATGGCAAACTACACCTCAATGGAATGGGATGGACCACGGTACCCTTCTCCCTACCTTGGAACTAGATTGCCTGTGGGAAGAATCCCAAAGGCTGAAAAGAGGAGAGGAATAGGGAAGGGATGGAGAGGAGGAGGAAAGGGAAAAAGGGAAGATGGGGAGGATAGGATAGGGTAGGGGGGATTGGGGGGTAATTAGGTTCGTCTGAAGAAGCAGACCAAAAGGTCTAATTCCTCAGACCAAGAGCCTCTTCACCACACCAATGAGTCTCCTTTGAAGAGGTTTGTGGGAGAAATGGTATAGGCAACACTGTAATATAATTTACAAGAAGTGTCACAGCTGGTGCTAGAATATAGGTCAACAGCACCACTCAACAGATCATCAAATTCACCATAGTCCAAGACCAGAGACAGAGAATTTCTCAGCGGCATACAATAAAAGCAAGAGCTCTTTGTACTATACCATTTTTACAATCACAATATCTTCTAAGTTCTTTTTTATACTCTGCAAAATATTAAAACTACACATTGATCCCAGATGTGACATTTCAAATGACTACACTATGCTCCCTCCTGTAACATTCAACAACTATTTTTCACACTTATACAAATACATCAACACTACAAAACTATGATTCAGAACCAAGGGTGTCATTTATGCTCTAGTTCTACTTTGGAGTCTGCCTGGAGGGTGTTTCGGAGGTCAGTGCCTCCAAGGCCCAGTACATGACCAGGCCACATAATTAAAGAATTTGTCAGAAACGTTAAAAGACACTAACCACTAACATCACTTCTCTCCAATGAGTTTGTGCCATCAAAAATTATTTTTGAGTGAAAATCTTCTGCATACTTCATTCTTATGGATTCTCTTCTGTATGTTTTTTACTATGTAAGGCAAGATAAGATTTTGAAGTAAAGTGTTTTAAACACACTAAACACTGGTATGGCTTTTCTTTAGCATGAGTGGTCATGTGATATACTAGACCAGATTTTGACGTAAAAGCTTTTTTACATACAGAACACTGAAATACCTTTCCTTCAGTGTGAGTGTTCATGTGATATAACAGACCAGGCTTAGTAAAAAAGTCTTTTGAACACTCTGAACACTGGTAAGGTTTCTCACCTGTGTGCGTTCGCATATGTGTTACTAAAGTAGACTTATCATAAAAGTCTTTCAGACATTCTGAACACTGATATGGTTTCTTCCCTGTGTGAACTCTCATGTGTATAACTAGAGAAGAATTTTTTGAAAAGCCTTTTCGACACTCTAAACACTTATATCGTTTCTCACCTGTGTGACTTCTCATGTGTGTCAATAGATTAGATTTTTGCGAAAATACTTTTTGACACTCTGAGCATTGAAATGGTTTTTCCCCAGTGTGAATTCTCATGTGAGTTACCAGATTAGAGTTTTTTGAAAAGACTTTTACACACTTTGAGCACTGAAATGGTTTCTCTCCTGTGTGAGTTCTCATATGAATCATTAGAGAAGATTTGTCTGAAAAGCCTTTTAGACATTCTGAACATTCAAATGGTTTCTCTCCTGTGTGAATGTTCATATGATATACTAGACCAGATTTTGAAGAAAATTTTTTTAGACATGTAGAACACTGATAAGGTTTCTCCCCAGTGTGGGTCCTCATGTGTGTTGATAGATTATATTTGTCTTTAAAGTCTTTCAGACATTCCAAACACTGATATGGCTTCTCCAATGTGTGAACAGTATTCATGTGATATGCTAGACCAGATTTTGCAGTGAAGTCCTTGAGACACTCTGAACAATGAAATGGTTTTTCTCCTGTGTGAGTTCTCATATGTGTTACAAGAGTAGAATTTTTGGAGAATTTTCTTAGACACTGTGAACATTGATATGGTTTTTCTCCTGTGTGAGTTCTCATGTGAGCTAATAGACCAGATTTGTAAGAAAACTCTTTGTAGCACTCAGAACATGGGTAAGGTTTCTTTACTTTATCTACTTTCTCTGGCATTGTAGCAGTTTTTTCACTGATGTTAACATTAATATGACTCTTGGTTTGAGACTGGTCCATTGAGTCAGTGGTCCCTTGAGCCATACTATTTTCTTATTTTGACAGTTATCACCAAAACAAGTTCTCTTTAATGGAAAATGAAGATTTTTTTAATATCCACTTTTACAGGTTTCCCAAATAATTTCAATTCTGATAATTTTCTCTTTAAGGATTAATCCTAAGTATTCAAGATTTTTTTCTGTTTACAATTCTATAAGATAGTAGAAACTATTTTTGTGAAATGGTGCTCTATAAATATAGAGAAATGAACTCATAATGTGAATGAAACAAAGCACGAATTCTGTATCAACAAGATGAATTATCATAAATACTCCAGACATAAACAAATGGTTTCTTTTCCCTACACTAACAGTATTCTGGTAAACAATTTATGTATAAAAGTTACTTAAAGTACTATTGACTTTACAATAATTTGTATATATTTATATATAGAATATATATATATATTAAGCTTCGTAAAAATATTAAATAGAAGTTTTCAGATCATTTAAGATGCCTTTCTTGTCAAAAAAGACACTGACTTGGCAAACTGTTCATCCATTACATATTATCACTCAAGCTACTTAAATAGACTCTACAAAGTGCTAATACTCAGGCCATTCCAAAAACCAAAAATTTTTTATTTTATGCTGCAATGTTCCACTAACACCTTAATGAATTTTACTTAATAAATTTTTTTATAATATAAATGTAATACATCAGGAAAAAACAGCAGATATAAATGTAGTGTGCAAGTGAGGACACTGAGAAAAGCAAGAGATGCTGATGACACTAGCGGACTTTATAAAGTACAATGCTGATACAAGTTCTGATATACTTTCTGACACTGTTATTTAGAGCTGCCAACTCTTGTGTTTTCTTCCAGTGTGAAGCATCATCTGCAAGAGAAATAAATAAGGCATGAACTATAAGAGAACATCTTTCCATGAAAACTATTACCATATGCAATGTAATTCTTCTGGAATACATATGAGAATATACATAAAGTAAACTTGTTATAATGGATCTTGATATGATGATATTTTAAATCATGGGCAAAATCCACTGGTAAAACTGCACTTTTACCTCCTTTATTTTTCAATATTTACTGTGTGTACAGTAATAGATGTACTTTAGCACATTTTTTTTACCATTTTAACATTACTATGATATAATGGACACACAATAACCTGGCTAACTCATTATACTGAAGATATATTGTAAGCAGATATACTCAAGCTGTCATATATAAAGCTTCCAAGGACAGATAGTGAATGAAGGACACTGAATGAAAGACAGTGAATGAAAGATAGTGAATGAAATGTGCTGAATGAACGATAGTGAATGAAAGGAACTGAATAAAAGGTGCTGAGTGAAAGGTGCTGAATGAAAATACTTAATGAATGATAAGAGAATGAAGGACACTGAATGAAAGATAGTGAACGAAAGAGGATGTGATGCACATTACTCACAACTCTCTACTGCTCAGTACTCATGTGGCATGCAAAGAGTATGTAACCTTTATTCGGCGCATGTACACACCCTCATTGAAAGGCTATCTCCCCCAACCAGCAAACCAGGTACTAAGGGTTGATGATGGGGCCCCCATCGTTCAATCAGTACCCAGGTTCCAGATAATGAGAAGATGGTTTTGGCAGTCGCAGAGGTGTTGTGGGTACCACTCACCCGTCTGCCCTTGTCATTCCCATTCTAGAGCTGGTTGAAGCACAGTCTGCTCTCTAGTGGCTTCTATGCTGCCTTGCTTACCATGGAGTACACTAATACCTATTGTTGTATATAGTGTACATATTTCTGTTCTAAACTGGTGAAGCATAATATAAGTCAAAGGTTTTTCTGCTGTGATTTTCCTCCCTTTACACCCAGGATAACAGGCCTTTGGGACTCCTGGGTTGTAATAACTCAAAACCATCTACTGCTCAGTACTCACAACCATCTACTGCTCAGTACTCACAACCATCTACTGCTCAGTACTCACAACCATCTGCTGCTCAGTACTCACAACCATCTACTGCTCAGTCTCACAACCATCTACTGCTCAGTACTCACAACCATCTACTGCTCAGTACTCACAACCATCTATTGCTCAGTACTCACAACCATCTACTGCTCAGTACTCACAACCATCTACTGCTCAGTACTCACAACCATCTCCTGCTCAGTACTCACAACCATCTACTGCTCAGTACTCACAACCATCTCCTGCTCAGTACTCACAACCATCTACTGCTCAGTACTCACAACCATCTACTGCTCAGTACTCACAACCATCTCCTGCTCAGTACTCACAACCATCTACTGCTCAGTACTCACAACCATCTCCTGCTCAGTACTCACAACCATCTACTGCTCAGTACTCACAACCATCTACTGCTCAGTACTCACAACCATCTACTGCTCAGTACTCACAACCATCTACTGCTCAGTACTCACAACCATCTACTGCTCAGTACTCACAACCATCTCCTGCTCAGTACTCACAACCATCTACTGCTCAGTCTCACAACCATCTACTGCTCAGTACTCACAACCATCTACTGCTCAGTACTCACAACCATCTACTGCTCAGTACTCACAACCATCTACTGCTCAGTACTCACAACCATCTGCTCACAACCATCTACTGCTCAGTCTCACAACCATCTACTGCTCAGTACTCACAACCATCTACTGCTCAGTACTCACAACCATCTACTGCTCAGTACTCACAACCATCTCCTGCTCAGTACTCACAACCATCTACAAGCAACTCTACATCAACACATACAAGAAACAAAGTATTAAAGAGAGGGCAAAACTCACTCTTATTACTTCTTTAAGCCTTTTATATGTTTAAATTTGATCAACAACAAGCATGACAATGACATAAGAAAAAGACATCAACAAATGTGATACAGACACATGAAAATGACACCAACAAGTGTGACAAAGAAGCATATGTGATTATCAAGACATTTCTTGAGGCTGTGTGTTGCCAGCTGAGTGCTTCTGCTCACTGAAATATATACCCAACAAACATCTTTATAAACATACATGTATTTTTCACCAGGATATTTTACTGATGTTATCAAGGTGATGCAACAAAAAAATAGATAATGAAACAATGGATATCAGATTGGAGGGAGGGAGTATGGAAGAAGTGAATGTGTTCAGATACAGTGGAACCTTGGTACTCGAATAGCTCCCTACTCGAACAATTCGGTATTCAAACACTTTGTTTGGTAAAAAAAATCGCTCGGTAGTCGACCATTTGCTCAGCACTCGACCAAACAAACATGACCTTCCAGAACTTCGCTGTAAACTATTTCGTGTTTCTCCACATTTTTTGATGTTTGGCTTACAAGATTGGTGATAACAGGCAACCATAAAGAAAATTGGTTGGGAAAAATTCATTTGGTACTCATATAAACTGGCACTCAAACAGCCTTCTGGAATGAATTAAGTTAGAGAACTGAGGTACCACTGTATTTGGGAGTGGACTGTCAGCATATGGGTCTATGAAAGACGAGGTGAATCATAGAATTGATAAAGGGAAAAAGGTGAGTGGTGCATTGAGGAGTGTATGGAGACACAGAATGTTATCCACGGAAGCAAAGAGGAAAATGTATGAGAGTATAGTGGTACCAACTCTCTCTTATATGGGTGTGAAGCACGGGTGGTGAATGTTGCAAGAAGAAGGCTAGAGGAAGTGGAGAGGTTGTGTCTGAGGCCAATATGTGGTGTGAATATTATGTAGGGAATCCATAGTTTGAAGAGTAGAAGGAGGTGCAGAGTTTCTAAAAGTATTATTCAGAGGGCTGAGGAGGGGTTGCTGAGGTGGTTTGTACATTTAGAAATTATGGAGCAAAAGAGAATGTGAGGGAATTTAAATATGAAGTGGAGGGAAGGCAGGTTAGGGGTTATCCATCCTAGGAAAGATTAGAGAGAGAAGGGGGAAGTAAAGGTGGTTTGGTGTGTGAGGGGCTTAGACTTCCTGCAAGCATGCAAGAGCATGTTACACAGGAGTAAGTGAAAGGAATTCTTTTTCAAAAGAGGCCAGTTTCATCACAATTAAAAACTTGAGGAATATTATTATTATTATAATAAAAAAGAAGCACTAAGCCACAAGGGCTATACAGCGCTGCAGGGTAGGGAAGGAAGCGAGGGTATTGGGTGGCAGAAGGGGAGGGGGATGATCAGTAGGTTACAGAAAACAGCGGGGCAGGGGATAGTGCGGGGGTAGAGGGTAGCAAGAGATTGAGGTAGAAAGGGCTGGAGGAATCAGAGTCTGTGAAGTAAGTCAGTTGTTGTCAAAAAGTCAATGAGAGAGTCCGTATGAAAGGTGGCTCCATCAGCAAGAAGGGAAGGTAAAGAGAGAGCAGCAGAGCGAAGATGACGACGGAGGCAAATTCTGCGTGCTCGTTGATAAAGTGGGCAGTCCAACAGAATGTGGCTGACTGATAATGGAGCCTGGCAATTCTCACAGAGAGGAGCAAGGCGCCTCTCCATGAGATATCCATGAGAAAGACGAGTATGGCCAATGCGAAGATGGGAGAGAGTAGTCTCCCAACCTCGACACTGTTGACAAGTAGACGGCCAGTAACCTATACTCGGTTTAATAGACTGAAGTTTGTTACCGAGCATAGTAGACCAACAGGTGTGAAAGTGGGTAGCAATTGCAGCAAAGAAGTCTGTAAATGGAATACCTCTATATGAAACCGGTAGGTCATGTAATGCTGACTGCGAAGCAGTGTCTGCCTGTTCATTGCCCTGTACGTCAACATGACCAGGGACCCAACAAAAAACAACATCTTCATGCTTGGTAAAGATGCGGCGTAGTCAAAGTTGGATACGGAGGACTATGGGGTGAGGTGAATCAAATTTCTGTATAGCCTGTAAAGCACTAAGGGAGTCTGAGACAACCACAAATGATGACACAGGCATGGATGCAATACAGATAAGTGCTGCAAGAATGGCATACAATTCAGCACTAAAAATACTAGCTGAAGATAGTAAATGCCCTCGTACGATGCTGTCCAGAAACACTGTTGCGAATCCTACACTGTCAGAAGACTTAGAGCCATCTGTGTACACAGCAATGGCATGAGAGTGATAGTGGAAGTGGTCAAGAAAAAGAGAGCGGGAAGCAACCATAGACAGTTGGGCTTTTGAGCAAGGGAGAGAGAAAGAACAGACTCGAACAGCTGGAACTTCCCAGGGGGGGGGGTAGGGAAAAGTGAGATGCTACATGAACATAGAAAGGTGGAAATTGAAGAGAAGACAAGAGCGAATGAAGGCGTAGAGAGAAGGGACGGAGTAAACGGGCTGCGAACAAATAAAGAATGTCTACTAATATCAGTGACTATTCTATAAATGGAAGGATTGCGGAGATCATGAGAGCGTACATAGTAGCGAAGGCAATGAGCATCACGGCGATCGCATAAGAATGGAACGTTCGCTTCTGCATAGAGGCTCTTAACAGGGGAAGAGCGAAAAGCACCAAGGCATAAACGTAATCCTTGGTGATGAATGGAGTTAAGGCTAGAGAGAGTAGCACGAGAGGCCGGTGAATAGATCTGGTCATCATAATCGAGTTTCGATAAAATGAGGGTGGAATGTAGGCGAAGGAGAGTTCGACGATCAGCTCCCCAAGAAAGATGAGCAAGGATTTTAAGAAGGTTCAGCCGGCTGTGAAAAGTTGCCTTCAGAGAGGTAATGTGAGGTTTCCAGGATAACCTATGGTCAAAGAGGAGGCCCAGAAACCTGACTGTATCACGTTCAGGGATACGGGAGCCAAAGAGGTACAAAGGATGATCGGAGATGACAGAGCGTCTAGTGAAAGTAATTTGGTGAGTTTTTGTGCTGGAAAATTTAAACCCATGTGTGGTGGCCCAATTGGAAACACGGTCGACCGTATGCTGGAGGGAAACTGTAATGAGGTGACAGTCAACTCCTGCACAGGCAATAGCGAAGTCATCAACATAGAGTGATGACCAAATATTTGATGGAAGACTAGAGGCCAAATCATTTATAGCAAGGAGAAAAAGTGCTGAGCTCAGAACACATCCCTGGGGGACACCTTCAGCTTGGATGAAGTCCGGGGAGAGCACATTATTAACCCGAACACAGAAATGCCTGTCAGTTAAAAAGTTCTTAAGGAAGGATGGTAGATTGCTTCGGAGGCCTAAGGAGTGGGCTTGAGCCAAAATATTATACCTCCAAGTTGTGTCATATGCCTTCTCAAGGACAAAAAAATATGGCAATAACTGAGTGGTTGTTCACAAAGGCATTACGAACATACGTATCCAAGCGTAGTAAGGGGTCTGTGGTAGAACGTTCCTTACGAAAGCCATATTGACGAGTGGAGAGACTGTTGTGTGTCTCTAAATACCACATTAAACATCTATGTACCAGGCATTCCATCACTTTGCAAACTGCACTGGTAAGAGCAATGGGACGATAGTGGGAGGCTTCATGTCCCGTAGTGCCAGGTTTGTGGAAAGGGAGAACAATGGTAGATTTCCACAGCTGTGGAAGAACTCCTTGTGACCAAATAAGATTGAAAAGGCATAAGAGACTGCAAGGGCTGACTGATGTAAGTGTTGCAGCATACGAATATGAATGCCGTTGGGCCCAGCTGCCGATGATCGGCAAGCTGAGAGTGTTGCCTCCAGTTCTTGAAGTGTAAAAGGCACATTATACTGTTCTTCTCTGAGAGAAGAAAAGTCCAAGGGTGCTAACTCTCTGGCAGACTTTGAGGAAAGAAAAGAGGGGCATAGATGGAGCCCCTGAGAAATACGGACCAGATGATTGCCAATTTCATTGGCAACATCTAGTGGGTTTGCTATATCAACACCGGCAACCCGCAGAACAGGAGCCAGATCAGGAGAATATTTGCCACTCAGTTTTCGTACTTTTTTCCAGACTGCACTCATAGAGGAAGCGGAGGTGATGGAGGAGACATAATCTCGCCAGGAAGTTGCTTTGAGCATCACGGATGACACGGTGAGCGATCACACGCTTCTGCTTAAAATCAAGAAGTCTCTCCGTGGTTCTATTGTACCTGCCCCATGCAGCGCATTTCAAACGTACTGCACAAGCACAAGCAGGAGACCACCAAGGCACGCATTTCTGAGAATGCCTGCCTGAAGTTTGGGGTATAGAATGAGAAGCTGCGGTTAAAACAGAGGACAAGAGGTGTAAAAGCTCATCAATGGAGGACGAAGAAGGAACCTCACTAAAAACAGTTAGTTGTGAGTAAAGGTTCCAATTTGCCTGATCAAATTGCCAGCGTGGGATACGAAGAGGTGGTGAATATGAAGGGGAAGTAAGAATAATTGGGAAATGATCGCTGTCATGTAAATTTGGGAGAACAGACCAGGTGAAGTCTAATGCGGCGGAGGAAGAGCAGACTGAGAGATCGATGCAAGAGAGGGTGTGAGTCCGAGGATCAAAATGGGTGTGAGTACCTGTATTTAAAACATGGAGGAGGTGGGTAGCAAGAAAAGCCTCTAACTGAATGCCATGGGAATCACAGTGAGACCCCCCCCCAGAGGAAATGATGGGCATTAAAATCGCCAAGTAACAGAAGCAGTGGCGGTAATGACGAAACAAGAAAGGCAATATCCGGAATAGATAATGTCCGAGAAGGAGAGAGATATAAAGAACAGAGCGTATACCACTTATGCAAGTGGATATGGGCTGCTGTGTATTGCAGCGAAGTACGAACAAATAGCTGATGGTACAGAATATCAGTGCGTAGAAGAAGGGCACTTTCATTAAAGGTCCCATCAGGAAAAGGATCTGAAGAATACAATAAATTGTAGCCTGAGATGGGATAGATAACAGCAGAGTGCAATTTTGGTTCCTGTAAGCAAACACCAACAGGGGAAAACTGGGAGAGTTACAACTGAAGCTCACCCCGATTACCCCTGAGGCCGCGTATATTCCACTGTAAATAGGCCATGATTGGCAATGATAAAGATACCTGAAATCTGCAGGTAAGGGTTCCTACGGACTAAAAGGGTTAGAAAAGTCCACATGCGGAGGCAGCAGAAAACGTTCAAGCAGCGAAGGAACGGTGCGCTGTGAAGAAAGGAGTTGCGCAGATGGAAGAGAGGAGAGAGAAGGAACAGAGGGTGGATCAGTGTCCATTGATGGTTTGGTCTCTGCAATATATTCAGAGATTGCTTCAAGTGTTTCGGAATTCAGAGACGTCGTATGGGAGACAATATTGGAGATGGTAGGGCTAGGATGAGTAAAGATTGGAACTGTAATGGACTGTACCAATGTAGGGGGGGGAAAAAGGGTGGAGGGAACTGGAGAAGAAGCGTGGAAGGGGACAGAAGAGGCAGAAACCTGGGAGGTGGCAGAAGAGGAAGAAACTTGGGAGGGAACAGGGGAGGAAGGTACAGTACAAGGAGGAGGGTGAACCTCTACACTTGTAACAGAGCCAGTGAAAGGGGAAGAACCAGGTACAGAGACAGGGAAGGTAAAATGAGGAGGTGGAAAAGGGAAGGAGGGGTTAAAGGACCTTTTTTTGACTTCTGAGAAGTAGAGGGACGATTGGGAGGAGGTGTCATACGAGATCTCGTTGATACTGAGGCTTGTGAGGGAGAACACGAAGAAGCGAGATCAGACTGAGGCATTGAAGTAGGGACGTCTGAGCCTAGGACAGCAAAAGAATTAGATACAGGAGTGACTATGGGAGAGGTAACCACAGAGGAGGCTGGAGAAGATGGGACCCCAGAAGTGGGGGGACATTTTGAAACATGGGAATAAGAAACACGAGGTAGTCTCCCTTGGAGGCGGAGATGAGAAACTGCCATGGCATAAGGGAGACCTTCGGCCTCTTGGAGAAGATGGGACCCCAGAAGTGGGGGGACGTTTTGAAACATGGGAATAAGAAACACGAGGTAGTCTCCCTTGGAGGCGGAGATGAGAAACTGCCATGGCATAAGGGAGACCTTCTGCCTCTTTGAGGTAATGGATTTGCACTCATTTAAGTAGACTTGGCAACGGCGAGAGTACAAAGGGTGAGCCTCATGACAATTAAGGCAAGAGGGAGGTCGATTGCAAGACATATTAGAATGGTCATCGGCACCACAGACTAGGCATTCGGCGATAGATCTGCAATATTTCGCTGGATGGCCAAATCGCCAGCAATTTCTACACTGTTGCGGTGTAGGGATCACCTTTCGAACTTGTAACCGATGTCCTGCTACATAAACTGAGGATGGGAGTTCACGGATGTCAAAAGTTAAACAAGCCACATTGCTAGGGTATCGACTCCGCCCACGGGCAGGAAGAACGTAAGTGTCTACCTTGAGGATTGGGAGATCTTGGAGTTCCAGCTGTTCAAGAATGTCATTGCCACATGTCTGGAAATTTTGTTGAACTATGGTATGGGGCACAATGACGGTACCACTACTAGAATTGAGGGAATGATGTTTTTCAATAGTGACAGGAACAGTATCGATATGGGAAAGAAGAGAAAGATCTTGAGCTTGGGTAGCATTCTGTACAGTGATGATGCACGTACCGCTCTTAAGAGCATGAAAAGAAATATCTTTACCAACATGGCGTAGGAGTGCCTTGCCAATACTGTGGTCGGAAAGATAGGCAGTAGAGGAAGTCGGTCGTAAAGTGTAGAATTTAGTCCATTGTGCATTCTGAAACTGAGCATGGAAAGGGAGTGAAGGACGTGTCGATCTTTTCTGAGAAGAACGAGAAGGTGGAGAAGTATCATCAGCAGATAATTGTCATTGGCATTTAGGCGTGGGACCAGAGTTGGTCCGACGTGGAATGGGCCGGAGATTCGAAAATTGCCACACCATAGAGGGAGAGGCTGGAAGCATAGTCAAAGGAGAGAGGAGGTCAGATAAATTGAAGGAGTCAATAGAGACCTCAGTACCTGAAGCGGGTGAGGAAACAGCACTGGCAAGAGGTACAGAGGCATGAGGAGTGTCCGAAGAGTGGTCCAAAGATGAGGCGAGTTCAGAACGGGGTGCGGTATCAAGAAGGGGCCCGGGGATAGCAGGCTCATGGACTAGGGCTGCCATGGTTAGGTTACTTCTTTCTTTTTGTTCATAAGAAAAAAGAAGAAAGAAGAAAAGAAAATAAAAATAAAAAAAAGAATAAAAAATGGGGGGACTGGGGAGGGATAGTTCCTAGGAGGAATGAAAGGGCCAGAAATCTCCCTCCGCGCCCAAGAGGACCTCAGCACCGCAAGTAGCGCAGATGCAGCATGGAACCCGTGCCATACCCTACCCTTCATGCCAGTAATCCAGCAATCCGGGATAGCAACCTCACATCTGCCGAGCTACCTCGGTGGACAAAAGAGAGGGTGGCCGGATATCCGCCACAAAGCATACCTCCTTCGGCCACCACCCCTGGAATCCAAAAGGTGGCTTCCAGAGATACACCCATCGCCTGAAAGACACCCAAAGCCACCCTCCGGGATACAGGAGAGGGATCGGGACATCCCCAGGCAATCCAGATTCCACGGCAAACTACGCCACCGCCAAAAACCTCAATGGAATGGGATGGACCCCAGTACCCTTTCCCCTACCTAGGAACTAGCGAGCCTGTGGGAAAAAAATCCCAGAGGCCAAAAAGGAAGGGCAAAAGGGAAGGGTGGGGAGGAGGAGGAGGAAAGGAAAAAGGGGGAGGATGGGGAGGATGGAATAGGGAAGGGGGGATTGGGGGGTAATTAGGTTTGGTCTGAGGAAGGAGACCGACAGGTCTAATTCCTCAGACCAAGAGCCTCTTCACCACAACAAGGAGCCCCCCTTGAAGAGGAACTTGAGGAATAAATCCCTCAATGTCTACATAGGTTTTAAATTCCTTAGCAAACTTTTTAGTCTCATAACTGATAGTACTGGCAGCCTCTCCACTCCTTACTACAATATGAATCCCTCTTCTCTTTTCAAACCTATCAAACCAGCCCTACATTTTCAGCACTGTTTCCCAGGGTATCTCACCTAAGATCACTACATAACTGCTTTGCTTTTTCACAAATTATTTTTTCAGAAACACTGTCACTGGCTAAGTGCTTTTCAGTAATCCACACTAACAAAGTTTTTTCATTTCTTCAATTATCTGTGACCTTTTCATGGCAAGAATTTTCATTCCTTTCACCAAATCAGCCCCTTTTATTGCCTCTCTTATTTTCAATATGGACAATATGGTGAATTTTCCCATACCATATTGAGTGGCCAGATCTGACACACACGTTCCACTTTAAATTCTTTTTTCACCTTAACTCATAGCTATTTCTTTAGAACTCCAATTTTTCTATCAATTGAGTACAAGAAACCGCCCATTTACCGATTTCAATTACCCAATAAAGTGGTCAGAAATTAGTAATTTGGCCAATTTCAAGCAATTTAAAAAAAGATGCCAATTTCAAAATAGGGTCCAGAATAAACAATGCAGACATTCTTGGCACTAAAATAACATCCTCTGTTCATTAGTCACATCTCCAGGCCCCTCTTATATTTTGATTTTTATTCACAAAAAATAGAAGATTTACTGTTATGCAGACCACTGCATTACTGTAAAAATGGTATAAATAATATCAGTGCACTAGTGAAAGAATATTAGACTCCCCAGTTGATGTGTATTGGACATGTGGTGTAATTTGCTTACTCTTGAACATTGGTAAAAATTGAACATTTCTGCTACTTTGAGCTCAATTTCAAGGTCACTTTCATCATGAAGATAATCAAAATCATCTCTATTTCTGTAATATGTTTTCCATTCTATCAAATGAGACAAAGAAAACGACAATACAACCATAAATACTATACAAAAATACACCTCATAGTTGGCATTTTAATCCAAAAACATGGTCAGAGTTTTTTTCTTTCTCATTATGCACTGCGTACTGTAGGATTTTTTTTATACAGTGCACACTCACCACACAGACCCATTCTCTCACGTGTAGGCCTACCAGCTCTCTCCTGCTTGATTTGAAGCCGCTAGAATTATTGAATATATAGTGGAACCTCTGCTTGCGAGCGTGTCCACATGCGAGTTTTTCCAAATATGAGCAGTCAATGGGTCAATTTTTTGCTTCCATACGCGAGCAAAATTTCCACATGCGAGCAGACCTCAAGGCAGGTTCCTTGACACTGGTGAGGGGCTCTTGCTCTTGATCTTGGGAATTGTATCTCATTTGTTTGTTGGACTATCTTATTGAAACTTGGGCAATGTATGATGGAAAGATGCTTCTTAACGTACACCAAAAATGAAAGAAATCTAAGCATAAATAATGGAATTCAATTTTCAGCAATTAGCCACCCCTTAGTGGTAATTTCAAATGTTTTTTATGGTTGTATTCTCGTTTTTTTGGTCTCATTTGATAGAATGGAAGATATATTACAGAAATAGATATGATTCTGATTGCTTTCACGACGAACATCTTGGAATCTTGGTTCAGAGGACATCTACACGACCTTCTTCACGGCTACTACAACAAACCCATCAATTTTGGTAGGACCTACTTCCACTGGGAAATCCCGCCTACCAGTGACTGTGCCCTCGTCTGCTACACGTCCCTATTCACTGACGCCTATATAAGCACCAGTCTCCTTGCCTGTGCTTCAGGATCTCTACAACCTCAATGCTCCAAACACCACCTCCAAGGCTGAGGAACTGATTACCTCATCTTTTGTATATAGTTCTTCTGTTTTCTAATTATGTCCAAGAATCTGTATTGATAAAGCCACTGGATGGCGAAACATCTACAATAAAGATAACCAGATGTTGCACAAGTGTCTTACTTTTGTTCTACTTTTTTCTTTTATATTTTAATATTTTATTTTTTCAAGTAACCTTCATGGCCTGTGAGACCAATATAATGTGTAATGTATATACAGTGGAACCTCGGTTTTCGTGATTAATCCGTTGGAAAAAGTCTGATGAAAACTGAATCGTATGAGAAATAAATATAAATGACTAATGAAATGGATAAATAAACATTTGACATCAGTTTTACCTTTACTGAAGAGACTTGTTGGTGTATGGAAAACAGCGAGGAGGGGAGAGGGAGGAGGAGAGGTTATTGTTTGGAAGGGGAATCCCTGTCCTTAACCCCTTCAGGGTCCAAGGCCAAAATCTGAAGTGGTGCTCCAGTATCCAAGAAATTTTGAAAAAAAAAAAATTATTTTTCCTTACAGAATTAAAGAGCATATTTTTGTGAAGGTAATAAGACAAAAAAAAAATTTTCTGATCAGTACTTACCGAGATACAGTGCCAAGAAGTTTGTCCAAAATGATGTGGTGGCGGCAACATCGACGAATTCCACATACGCACATTACATTATTTAGCGGTTTTTATAGTTTTTTCTTTTCTTTTTCAATTTTTTCTTTTCCTACTAACATTTGGGGCCTGAGAGACCAATACTGTATATAATGTATATATATAAACTCACTGTATTGAACACAATAACCGCACTAAAGCTATTATCATGTTATTGTTTACTACTGTTGTTTATTACAATAAACATGCACAAATCTTGTATAATACTAATGTTTTGTCATATATTTACATATTTACAATCACTGGACATGGTTTTAGAACTACTGGAGCTTGTGGAACTCCTTGAAACAAGGCACCATGCACAGAGGCACCTTACATTCCTCACACATAAACTTAGTGTCTTTGCGTCTTTGTTGCTGTCGTTTTGTTTGTGCACAGACGATGCGCCTCTTCTGAGCAAATTTCTTCTGAGTTGAAGGAAGCTGTATTATGAAATGATCACCTTCCCTCCTCAAACGCTTGGGTATATCCTGAGTAATTCGAGGACCTTGTTGTATAGCAGGTGTTCTTACCTGGTACTTCATTATGAGTTGTCTGACAACTGACAAACAAAATTCACCATACAGTGGTCTGTTGCCAGTCTTTATTTGGTACATATTATATGCATTGAGCATTGAAATGTCCATGAGATGGAAGAAAAGTTTCATGTACCACTTGTAACCCTTACGAACACAGTCAACAAAACCAATCTGTATGTCACATTTGTCAACCAAGCGCATGTTTTGTGTATAATCAATCACTGTCACTGGTTTTCGAATACGTTCATTAGTCACTCGATCAACTTTGCCACTGTCTTGCATTTCATTACGGTGAATGGTTGTCAACAATGTGACATCTCGTTTGTCATGCCACCGTAATGCCATGATGTCATTGGCAGTAAACACCTGCAAGTCATCACCACGAGCACCTGCGTTGAGCCTGGGCATATGTTTACGATTAGAACGCACTGTGCCACACACATCTGTCTTGTTCACTCGCATGAAATCACTGAGTAATGGGCTTGTGTACCAGTTATCGGTATATAATGTATGCCCCTTACCAAGATAAGGTGCCATCATGTTTCTCACTACGTCACCTGAGATACCCAATAACATCTTGGTATCTTTCAATGTTTTACTTCCCGTGTATACAGCAATATCCAACACCAGGCCACTGTCACAGTCACAGAGTACAAACAGTTTTATACCAAAGCGTTTCCTCTTGCTCGGTATATACTGCTTGAATGACAGTCTACCTTTGAACAAAATCAAAGAATCGTCAATTACAACATTATTGAATGGATAAAAGTATATGCTGAACTTTTGTTTGAGATACAGGAAAACATTTCTAATCTTATATAACCTGTCACTTCTGTCAGGCCTGGTTTTGTCAGAGAAGTGCAACATACGTAAGAGTAAGATAAACCTGTTCACTGGGATGATTTCACTGAAGACCGGGGTAGAAATTAGCCGATCTGTGGACCAGTACGCTTTTATATTATGCTTATAGACGTGAGGCATAAGCATTATTGTTGCAAAAAGCAAATACATTTCTGCAACAGTCGTCTCTTTCCACCTGTGTAGTCTTGACTGTGGTGATATGATCGTATTTGCCATGGTGTACTCAAAATACTTATTACTTTCCCTGACAATAGTTTCCATCAATGGCTGGTCAAAGAATAATTCAAAAATTCAAGTTCATTGGCCATGGTTCCAAGGGGACAAGTAGGTAGAATTCCACTTTGAGAGTCATCAAAGTGGTGAGGCTTGGGAACAAAATTGGGATTTTGCTGCCAATCCCACATACGGTTTGCTGGTGGATACTGGACATCATAGGCTGGTTGTGCGGGTGGTTGTGGTTGTGGTGGGCTGGTGGCTGACGCTCCGCTTTGTCCTTGAACTGACGAGTCAGCAGCGTGGGTCTCAGCCTGGGCTGGTGAGTCCACTGATGCCTGTGGTCTATCCATGCCAAGTGTAGCCACATCATCCTCACTATCACTACCTAAAACTGGTGTAGGGCCACAGGATGTACTCCGGGATGTACTCCATCCCCTGGGCACAGCATAGGGTACACTACCTGAGTGCATGCGGCGGCGAACATACCGACGCTTCACTGGTGAATATGATTCCTCACTATCACTACTCGAATGATCGTCGAGCGCAATAAAATCACAATCCACGTCACTATCATTATCATTACTGAAGTCAGAGGCCTGGCCACGTGAAAATATTAGTTTTCTCTTGCGTTGAGGCACAACCGACTGTGAGTCACGAGTGCCCACACCAGAGGTAGAAGGTTGAGGATCGTCAGGGTCTTCTGCACTATTATCAATATCCTGGTCATTCCTTTCGGTCACTAACTGATCAAAGCCGTAGAATTCGTCTTCATTTCCACTTCCATCAGTGTCAGAACTATCAGATAGGAAGAGGAGAGTCCCAATTTTCCGGGGAGTGAGAGCTGACTTGCGACGAGGCATGGTGAACAAGGGTAACTGAGCCGGCGTTCCCACAATGCTATGCGGGCACCTAGATTTTTTGTTTATGGGGCACACCCACCACACAGATCCGTTCTCTCACATGTAGGCATATGAGCACTTTCGCGCTAAATTTGACGGCGCTAGAATTTTGGCGTAGATCTACAGTTTGGACACTCAACGTGAAGCCATAGATCTACGGGACGGACCCTGAAAGGGTTAAGGAATTCAGGTATCAAGGCCCTATCCGGAGTTACTTCACTTCTGTGTCTTTTACTAGCACTAGGACCAGCTTGAGAGCCACTGGATCCCTGTCACACAAAAGATCTGTCCACAGAGATCTGTTTCTGGCATATCTAAGATTTGCTCAAATGGGACAAGGCATTGTCACTGAACATGTTGCAGACACGACATACAACAGCTTTGTTAGGGTGATATTTCTCCACAAAACTTTACAACTCATTCCACTTTGTACACATGTCCTCACTGAAGAAGGCACATTATCCCCTCTCTCTTCCTCCTCCTTTAAAGCAATTTTCTCAGCTGTAGTCTGTTGCTGTTCCAGTTGAAGGTCTTGCAGCTCTTCAGTGGTTAGCTCTTCCCTGTGGTCATCCACCAACTCTTCTACATCCTGGCCACTCACATCCAACCCCATGGGCTTCCCCAAAAATACAATAGATTCCACAACAGGCATAGGGTCATCAGGGTCAGCCTCAAACCCTTCAAAATCACAAACACACAGTATGATTTGTGTGGGCACTCGATTCCGGGAAATGAGTGGCCGAGTCATGCGGACAGGCGGACAAGTTTGGCATGGGCCATTTTCAACTGTATGAAAACCAAGCGGATGTACAAAAACTGGGACAAAATTTCAACTAAAAAAGTCATCGAAAACCGAACTGTACAAAAACTAGGGCATACGAAAACCGAGGTTCCACTGAATATCCACTCACTGTATGCAACACAATAACTGCACAAATATTATCATTATATTGTTCACTATACCCATTTACACAAACCCACACTGCCTTCCCTACCCAGACAGTCATCCCCACCACCCACACTGCCTTCCCCACCACCCACACTGTCTTCCCCACCACCCATGCTGGAAATAAGTCACTTTGACTTTTTTGGGTTATCCTAGGTTCTCTACACATGCAGCTATGTATGAGAATCTATGTAACTGTATTCGTGTATACCTGAATAAAATTATCTACACACTGTCTTCAACCACCCACATCATCTTCCCCACCACCCAAGCTGCCTTCCCCCACCCAAGCTGCCTTCCCTTTTCACTATCTGTATCTGGTATACTGGGCATTGCTTTCGGTCACAGATTTTAGATTTTGCCACTGAAGTGGCTAGTTTATTGTGCACCCCATATCCATCCT